>NC_090197.1:13251684-13557041 GCF_033026475.1 Channa argus
TTCTACAGCACCAATACGCAGACTAATCGTCTGATAGCTTATTTACAGCAGTTGAAATTTGTTTTCAATTTTGTTCGGTGTGAAATCAAGAACCTGTCGGGTCAATAAATAAATACATTATTGATCAATCTGCCAAGCATGTGAAGAGGACGAATTAAAATTAAGCAATTCTGATAATATTTGACAGAAAACCATTTTATGAATGGTGTACAGTGTTTATCATAAATGGAAAGCATAGTTCAGGCTCTTCGGACTAATTTGAAATCAGCTTTTTAAACGTCTGATATTTTTACAAAAGGAACTTCACGTTGCTTGTAGTAAACATGTAAGTAGATAAAGTGTGACTGCGACAGATTCACTAAGAATATCCTACTGAAGCTGGAAACAAATGAAAGCTGAGGTTTGCCTCATTAAGCCAGCTTTAACCTGGCCTCACACAAGAAGTAATGAGCAGCAGGACAGCAAGTCATTACCCCAAATAGCTGCAGTGGCGAAGGAAAGTCATGTTGCTTTGAGATGGTGACAGTTAAGCCCCATGGGAAAAATGATCCACAATTATATTTAAGAATCCTCTGAATAACACATTACAGGGGCTGCATTCCCAAATAAAATCACTCTCTTTAATTGAAATGTTATTTCCTGTAGATTAGAAACACAACTTTTAACAAAGGTTTTGTTGCTATGAACCTTTAGAGGTTCTAATAAAATTGTATCCATTATTAACACTTACATTATCTCTTTTCCTTTAAGCAATGCAGCTAAAACAGTTTCAAAAAGCTGCAGGTCCATAAAGAAAATACTTAGACTGCAAAAACTGTAACATGAACTTTGATTTCATGCTTCTGGTGCATGCATATGAGTGTGTGTGTGTGTGTGTGTGTGTGTGTGTGTGTCTGCACTCTGATTTCATGCCTCCAGCAGGCTTTGAAGCTTACAATGATTTGCAATGAGAGTGAGAGGGGGGAGGTATACAAGAAGACTTCATATGAATTCAGGATTATAAAACTCATAGCACCCGGTGGAGAGTTTCAGCCCTGATTGAATGTTTATTGACATAAAACCTGTGTCACTGCTGACACTGCTGTGGGTGGTTGAATCATTTTACAGAGTGAAAATGTCACATTAAAAAACAGCTCTCCTGGCAGGTTTTTTTTTTTTTTTTTTTGTTAAGACACAGCGTGAAAATATTTGTCTCGAGCTGATTTGGTCTAGTGGTTTTCTGAATTTTAGGATCTTTCTTGTCTCGATTCAGGTCATAGGTTTAGACTGATTTTATTACTTTGAATTACTTCCAATGAAACCACTGGACCCAAGCTCTCTTTAGTTTAATTAACCTAGTGTTAAATGTAGCTCTCACTGCTTTCCAACCTCTCAGTTCTGTCTGTTTCACACAGCCAAACATCCTTTTTTCCTATTAAACACATTGATCTTATAATAGTTTATTGATTTTAAAACAGCCGGATACTGTATATTCTAATATATGATACAAAAGTATATGATATGATACGATCATATGGATTATAAGAAAATCGGCATCTCAGCACATTCAGGGAAAGCCCCCCTCCAGCTTTCACTTTGGAGGTTTGTGGTCATTTTAATTTTGTTTCTGAAGGTTTTGTGCCTGTTTTTTTTTGCTTTGCCTGGTTCTTTATTGTCTGTTTTTGTCAATGTGTATCTTGTGTATTATTTGATTATTTGATTTGTGCCTGTCATTTTTTCAGGTTTTCATTTTGGGCGTTCTGGGTTTATTTTAGATGTTTTGTGTGTTCGTGTTCATGTTGTGTCTGTTTTTGGGAGGTTTGGGGTCTTTTATTTATTTATATTTATTTGAGTCCTTTTCTGTCATTTATTTTGGTAATGTCTATTTTTGGATATGTTGGGTCAATATATTTTATTGTTTTGGTCACTTTTTTGCATTTAGCATGTTTTGTTTTTGCTGTTGTCATGTGGTTTAAAGAAAAGTCTATTAGTTAATTTTTTATTTGTAGACTTTTCACTTATTGTCCATATTTGTTTGGCTTTTTTTCTTCCTCCTGAAGGTCTTACATGAATTCAGAAAAGGTTACACTTATTTATTTCAGCCTCTATCTCAGCAGCAAATGTGCTGACTCTTCATTCTCCCTTTGATGGACAGCGATATTACACACAGACATTAGGAACAAATCCTGCAGCAATAACAGTTTACCAGCTCGCAGCATATGACTCCTCTGTTCAGGCAGAGGGAGTTTGTTATAAACTGCAGCATGAGGAACCCGAAACCTCTGCATCCACACGTTATGAATTTTCCAAACACATTGGTGCTCAGTTCAAGTTGCACTTAATAAACGTCCCCTCACTTGCACATTTTTATTGCCTCTTTGATATTCATCTGTTACACTACTGTCTTTTCTACCACTGCCTCTTTGATTTTTCAACTTATCAGCTTTCATTACATCTTACATCTCCTACTTACTTTCCCCCTTTACGCTTGTTTTTCCTCTCCCCTGTTGCTTTCCAGTCCTGCCTGTTGCTCTTTATTATTATAAAACCTCTGGTCAAATTTCAATGATGAGATTAATGTTTGATTTACGCACTGTACTTGCCACTGTTGCCTTGGCCGTACCTATTATGTTGGCTTTGTCCATATGAGCCATTTTAAACAAAATCCATTCAAATAAACAATAGTTTGGTGTAGCTTCTCATAAATGAACTAAGTGTGAATCATCAAACAATCTCCTAATTTATATTAACAAACAGGCTGCTTACATTGTGTGTTGGTGATGAATTAGATGATGGTATTTCTAGCAAATTGTGGTAAAAAAATGTCAGTCCATGAATGCGTCTCTCCTATTTTCTTCCCATAAAGTTAATTCCCTGGCTTTTATCCAGCTGCGACAACACTGGAAACCGTGTTTTTGTTTTGATTTTCAGACGTAACAGTTCAGTCATGATGAGAAGCTCCGTGGTGTTTCGCCTGTCAGCTTTGCTGTGTTTGGATTTGTTTAGGGGGGAAAAAAGGAGCCTGAAGAAGAAACTCTTTCATTAATGCTCACCCTTTTTTCCTAAAAAGCACAACCACTGGGGCTAGAGATTACATGTTTTGCAAAGAGGACACATTATCAGCCTGACGAAACATTTTGCCAGATAAGTGTGCTGTTGTTGTGCCATGTGCTTCCAGTTCACACTATGCGGAGTCAGTGATAAATATTCATTCAAAATATTTAGAATTAGAATTTTTGTGATGTTCCAGGACATGTTGTTTGCCCTGTACACTGCTTTTTTACTTGCTTTATCAAGTACAGTTTTGAAATACTTTAAAAATGCCTATTAAAACACTCATGCACTGCAAAAACATGTTGTTCAAGTGCAGACAAAGTTGAAAAAAGTTCTGTAAAAAAAATCTTGTGCTTAAAACCACCAAGTGTATGGGTCGTTTTTCACACATTTGTGGTGGTGGAGCTTTGTATCAGGTTGGTGGATGCGTTAATGAACGATGACCCTTGGCAGGTTGTGCTGAGGACCAAGAAAAATACAAAAATTTTAATAAAAATATATTTTGATCGTTATTAGCCAGAAACATATTAACTGAGGAACTTTGAGAGACAAAGGAAAACAGATCCTGCAGACAAACGGGTCAATACAATGATGCTTTTTGTGGCCCAGTGGGCTGAAGCACAATTGCTGTGCACTCAGTGCTGCTAAACTACCACCACAACATCAGCCTGAAAACAATACCAACATCCAGGAGGTGTGTTTTCTGCTGTTATTGCAATTACTATTGTGTTTTTCTAGTATTATTATCTGCAGTATAAATATGGAGAGGGAAGGTATGTGTGTGTGTGTGTGTGTGGTTGTGCTGCTGCTGTACAATGTCTTAATTTGTTCACTTTAATTAAAAAAAGGACATCTGCTACTTGCCACAGTGTGTGTGTTTGTCTACAAGGTCCTTACAATTGCAAAATAAGGTGATATTTATTCTGAAATGCTATATAATGTATCAATACAATGTCAATGTGCATTAAAAGCTGATATTTAAAAGTTTGGGTGTGTGTGTGGATGTGTGTGCAGGCTACAGCTCTGTCCAGGTGTCTAGATAATTAAAAACATTTCTCACACTTGATTTTACACAGAAATCTCAAAGGGAACATCTGGCCAAGCGAATACGAAAAAAAAAACCAAACAGGTGTGTGTTAAGTGTTTGTGTTTGAGTGTGTTTGTGTGTGTGTTTGTGTGGGTGGGTGGGCTGTATGGGGTGGAATTACTTTTCCTTTGGTTATGTAATCAGAATATAACAAAGCCTAATAAAGAACATATGCAGTACATGCAAAAAAGACGAAACATTCAAAGAAAACATCTTCACCTCTTTGATCACCCATATGCAGCATAGAGAAGCAAACTGCAAATATAGGAAAAAAACCCACCCAAGAACAGAAAAAACAATCAAAACAATGCAATAGTTGGGCATTCCTGCCGAACCACAGAGGGAGGCTTTCACTTGTATCATGAAATAAATAGTAAGTGTTAATGCAGTAAACACCTGCAGGTAGTGGCTGCAGAGTTTTGCATGTAGGCAATAAAGGTGCAAAATGTGTAACATTCTGAAGGATCTATTAGTAAGTATTGAAGGCAGTATTCACAATTGTGTTTTTATCAGTGTGTCATCATGTGAAAATAAGAATTTTTGCATTTTCTTCAGGTTAAAATGAGCCTAGATAGTGGTCCCCTTGACATGATACTTTATGGATCCAACAATGTCCCTCAGATGCCAGGTTCTCTCATGCTTATAAAGGGGGAGTTCAGGAGAGAGGAGCATGCAAATGTTTTCAATCGGCAACCTCATCGCTAGCTGCCACAAACTTTTACTCACTGCACGCTGAAGCTCTCTGCTCTGTTATATTATGGACTATAACCCGCTGCTGAGGCTGTCGCTGGGAATATGGCTCTTTATTAAGATGAAATACATAGAAAATATGTCTACATAACATCATCTGAACAACTGTGCATACATCAGGCATCATGTAGCTTAATGTGACAATATCTTTTTTCTTTAGATTTTCGAGAGTTTAGGAAAAAATTGTGTAAAATTTGCCACCATTTTGGCCCTTCAGTAAGTGTATCTGCCTTTTTGTTGCCTGGCACCAAAAGGGATATAATTTGAGCAAGTGCCTACAGTATCTGAAAACAGAACTCTTCCGCATCTTCCTATGCACTTAAATCTCTTTAAAAAAAAAAAAAAAAAATCCTTTCTACTCTTTCTCGCACTTGCATCTTGTAAACTGTGAATATTTTTCTGATAGGACTTTGCTTTGATGTTTTCTCCTTGACTTAGATTTTTGCTGCCTTGTACCTCACTTGTAAATCGCTTTGGATAAAAGCGTCTGCTAAATGACTAAATGTCATTGTAAATTGCAAAATGTAAATGTAAATGTTGGGGGCACTATTTCAACAGTTCTGCGGGCTGTATGACAGGCTAGGGACACCTGACCTATATGCGCTTTAGAAGGGAGGAATTGCTGTTCCCTCCTTTTGGAAGTCCGTAATAAAACCTAAAAAAAAGGTATTATACATGTAGCAAAGTAGAGTAGATTTTCTATAGTGGTATTTTTTTCTGTAGATTGGAATGAAAACACAAATTTTAGGAGGAAAAATACAAAACAGAAGAAAACAGGGTAACTTTAGCTTACAGCCTGCGACTTACAGGGTAAAGACAGTGAACTTACTGTGTACTTATTATTAACAATGGTGTACCTCCACAGTACCTATGGATACTTATTTGCTGTTACTTGATAACACTAAGCAAACTTTGGGGACTGACAGGGTAACAAGATGAGAATAAGAAAAATAAATGAGGGTTGTAATTTAAAGTGGAGCCTCTTAACCTCTTTGTATTTGTAGTTACACAGCAGTTACACAGTAACTTTAAGTATGTATTTGCACCCATCATGTAATATTTAATAAGTACCCCATAACTACAAAATGCTTACGTTACTCTTATTTGCACCTTGTTACCCTGTTAATCCCTAGAGTTTGCTTATTCTTATCAAGTAACAACAAATATCTACTGTGGAGGTACAAACACACTGGTGCCCATAAAGTTGGAATAAAATATTTTTTTTACCTCTTCATGAAATTATTGTGACAATGTGATTTATTCTTGATAGAGGGAAGTGTATATTTTCTCAAAACTTTATTGATGAATCTCCTTCCAGTGAAAACCAAGCCACAAATTAACTTTGCAAAAAAAGTTAATTTGTCTGAAAACAAAATTGTTCAAACTTTATAGGCAACAGTGTAAGTACACAGTAAGTGTACTGTACTTACTCTGTAAATTGCGGACCATAATCTAAAGCGTTACTTGCTGTTTAGTTATTTCTTGGAAGTATGCTTCTCTAAATGCTGCACAATGTGCGCATCCATGAGATCTTATGTCATAATGTGTATATTTACTGACAAAATAAGTGCAAGTAAATTTAAAGTAGCCAAATCCGCAACCTCCTCTTAAAACATTGTCCACAGTTGCGCTAGCAGGTCAAATAATGCTAAACTAGAAAGAATAAACTAGAAATGGCTCAAGTTTTAAAATGTAAACAACTGTTTCTTCCGGATTTGGAGGTGGTGCTGGTTTAACTGTCACAGGTACAAGTGTCTGTGTTATAAATTGTCGGTAAAGAAAAATAATTTATTTCAGAACCAATGAGGTGAAGAAAACAGGAGAAAACTGATGTCTCAGCCTGTCTGATCAGCCCGTAGGACTGACAGGGAGGAAAGCTTGCTGCTTCAGAGTCGAGTGCATTTCCCAGACGCATCAACAGTGTGACACTGAAGGAAAAGCAACAGCTGACAAGTTGTAAAACCTTTGTTCCACCGCAGAAATATTCCGAGCTGCATTTGCAGGTTGAAGCTGCACGTGTGTTTTAGCAGGAATCCATAAAGAGCAGCTATAATCAGACAGAGCATCAGCTGCTTTTTGAAAGGTAGAAGCCTGTTTTTTTTAATTAACAGCAGATGCTTTTTAGGTGTTGAAACAAGAAGACGCCTTAGTGAATAATTAAAGTTAAACTTTTTTCAGAAGTGTTCGTGTTCAGACTGTGTGACGCCTCAGGAGCCTTCTGTTTTTCTCCAAACCTCTGCCCTCTTTTGCTCTCTATCTCTTACTGAATTCGAATAGTTATTTAAACCGTTTTCCTAAACACCAGCGACTACCAGTTTTTAATATTATAAGACTGTTAGTGTATTGTCTGTTGCCTGTGCACTGGCTTGAGAACAAGAAATGACAGTCCTCCCACAGCTGGCTGTTTTTGTCATTAATACAACCAATTAAACTTGATTTTAGAACTTTGTCTAAATAAAAATAAGATGATGTGTTCATGTTTGCTTAATTAGTTTATAAAATGTCAATATATGTTTGGTCTATATGTCATGATGTGCCCTTCTACTTCCTCTGAAACTCTATGCCTAGTATTAAATGAGAATATCACGTATTTTGGTGCCATGAACGTGGAATGTGGGATCATGGGGGTTGAAAATTTTAGTCTGAGATACAGACCAGCTGTTCAAAGTAAACCACTCCCGTGTTTAAACACAACAGCAACACAGACAGGGCTGCATTTCTTCACAGTCAATGTGAAAGTTGGTCTAATTAGTTTGTCTACCTGACCTACAAAAATCCCCCAACAATAATGTGTGTCATGTCTACATATTCAAATTTTAAGTCATAAAGATTTTTTGATTTGTGACTGACACAAGTGAGCAAAACGGTTTCTTAGTGATAAATAAGCTGCTTTATGAAGACAGCTGTTTTACAAAACCAGATCACCGCCGATTTTCTCTGTAGTCTGCCATGTGGTCTGTAGCTAAATCTCCACAGGATCTCACCCAAACTGCACTTTGTCTTTGTCATTTCAGTGAAAATTACAGTTCAAGCTGCTGGTTATTTTGGTATAAGATCATCTGAACTTCTGTTCATGCAGGATTTGCACACTGTTCTACTGCTTGAACTTACCTGTTGTTCACTCTATCGTCCACAGTGTTTAGTCAGTAGTCAGGTGTTTGCTTCGTCCAGTCTGTCAAAGACTAACAAACCTGTGGACGTTGTTCATACTTTGTAGGTCTCAGCTAATCTTCAGATAGGGCAGCAGAGTCCCGGATCTAAACGGCCTGCTTGCTGTGGCCTTTCTGTGTGGAGTTTGCAGGTGGTGTGAATGTGGGTGTGAATGGATGTCTCTCTGTGTATGTCTATGTATTGGCCCTGCTATAGAATGGAGACCTGTCCAGGAAAATGCCGCTGGCTCAAGCTCTATAGGCTACTATAAATGTAATGAGTGATGTTAATCTTCTGACGCATTTTGCTATTTGACACCAGTAATTCCTGTCTCCCTTTTGTTATTGCACACTTACAACCCTAAAATGTTTAACATATATTTTGATAATCAAAGAGTTTGGGCTGAATTTGATTCTTCAGCTTCACCAAGAAAAGCAGAGAAGTAGAATCGAGTAGAATTAGTTTTACATTTCTACATGGCAGCTGGCTGTAAACAGGCTTTAACGCGTCTACAGGTCGAGATCCACAGTGTATCTCCATGTAATGAGTTTTACTGGTTCTCTAAACTGTCACCTACAACTGGTTTGTCACTCTGGTCATCAATGCTGCAGCTGGTTTTATTGTCTCTCCCTGTTGCTCTTGCACTGTTGCGCAGCAGATGATCACCATGGTAACCAGACCTGTGGAGGGCTTTGAATAATTTTTGTGTATTTCTTATATATAATCTCCTCTAATCCTGGACCAATTAGTTTCAGACAGAGAGGAGGAACGGTTTCCTCTCTCTCTCTCTCTCTCTCTCCTTTCCCCCTTGTTGGTTTCTTTCTGTCCCCATTCCTAGTCTCCCATGGATTTCTCTCTCACTTTGTGTGTCCAAATCAACTTTTTTTTCTACCAGCTTATTTTTCAAAGCAACATCTTTACATAGGCAAACAGACTGAACGCACACTCATACAGTCATGTACTGTTGATGTGAAGAAATTGTGGCTTTGGCTTTATGATTTCTCCAAAAAAAGCTTAGAACTATGTCTTCTTCTACCACAGTAATGTGATGACATCTATACGTATGTTGATAAAAGCCTACTAACTAATCAAACTCCCTAAAAGCCACAGCAATTAAAGTGCATACATGGATTTCAACCCCATCAACAGACTGTGTTGTGAGGACTGTTCTTTTCTATCCATTCAACCCCTGTCTCTTTCCTACTTTCATGCTCTCTTGGGTGCCTTCAGGCATGTGTGTGTCAGAAATCCCATGGGGTGTCTGTCTCCTGGGTCTGCGAGATGCACACACTGAGAGGACACAACCATATGGACACAACACACACACATACCATTGTCCCAGTTGGGCTCAGATCTACAAGAGAGAGAAGCACAGTGGGGGGGTACAAGGGAATAAGATTACACGTCTGGGGGCTGACACACATGCAATATATAAACACACACACACACACACACACACACGCACACTGGAAAGGTAGACAAATTTAACAAACAAGACTTGAACTTTGAACAGTGAGGATGACATTTATGACATTCTAACCTGGTTATGTTTGCATGGATTAGCTGGCTATAGTGTGTATTTTAAACCTACTTCACCCTTAATTCTGCTTAAATTGCTTCATTTTATTTAAATGTAGCATGACTGCAGCAGTAATAACAAAATTGGCGTGGTCGAAAATGTCAATGCCTGTTTGCGCCTGTGACGTCACAAACAATCAGGATAAGCTTTACAACAGTCTCTAACATGCATTGATAACAAAGAGAGATTTTGCCTGTCAACAGTACAGTTTGACTTACAAAAGGAATGAATGAATGAAAACAAATGTAACTTAACTTAAATCTAAACTTAACAAGACCACCTAGACATGACAAGAAGCCTTTGGCGATTTAAAGAAATTATCTTTCTTGTACAGTTGTGTCAGTATTACAGCATTTTATGACTATTGGTGTTTACAATTACACAGCTTTTGGAAAATTGTAGGTAATGCCTTTTTGGTGACTAAATAGTTTATGCTAAAAAACAATGCTGAGGAGTCTGTATAGAGGAACAAGTGATTTTACAGCATGACAATACTTAAATGAATCAGCAGCTCAGCTCATATTCACACTCTATTAGTTTCACACTGAGTGTTATTTTTCAATAATACCAAGACTCTTTGTGGGTGTTTATTTTTTTACATCTGCAGGCATTTAAAATAATTCTCTACCAGTTTCCAGGCTGACTGGTGTGTACAATATTAAAAAAGTGCCTCCACCATCATCAAATTACATTAAACATGACACTGGTTGTAATTCTTACCTAATTTAATTGTGGGTAGCAGTTAAATTCAACCACCACTTATATAAATTCCAGCTAAACAGCACACACATTCAAATAAACTCACATTGTTTTCCTTGTTCTCCCAGTTTCCCCCTCACACGCAGACAGATTTTGTCTTTGTCCTGGTGACATGTAATGACTACTCAAGCATGGAGGGGCAAAAGAGCTGAGGTCAAGGGTGAAAACAGGAAAGCAGCGCGCATGCGTGTGTGCGTGTGTGTGTGTGTGTGTGCTGCGGCTTCCCTCAGCACTCTGAACACACCAGAGACAACAGTGTACCTGACAGAATGATCAGCTCTGAATTCGGATTAGCTTTCCAGTCTATTTGACAGTGTATCTGGTCTGTTGGTGTCAGTGCAGCCAAAAGTGCAACAACAAGAAACAAACACAAAGAAGAGATGAAAGATGGTTATTTTCAGTAAATGTATAATTTTTTCTTTAAAAAATATGCTGTGCGGCTTTAAGCGAATTTTAAAGTAGTTAATATTTCTAACATTTCTGTAATTAAGAGCTAATTTAATGGTCACCAACCATCAACCATCATCAATGTAAAAACAGCAAATTAATGTTGAAATGGTAATAATTTCATTTACTGTAAATAATGACACTAATGGAGACCCTTCTTTGAATTGTGAGACAGCGTATTATTTCTACCAGTCACGAAAAATGACGAACAAATACGTCTTAGCATTGGGCGACACCTAGTGGCCGATCATTAGGGCAGACCTTCACAAAGCTTGACATCTTGATTTAGTGCCTAACACTAATCTAACCTACCTGCAATGTTTTTGTGCCTAACATTTACCAAGCTGCTGTGTTTGCACATTTTAAATCTCACATACACTATTTAAATAGTTGGAGAAATTTACGGGACAATATCCACTGTTTTGTAGTGTGATGGCTAAAAGGCTGCTATTTCAACAGATGCCTGTCTCCCTACGTGGCAACACTATTTCAACAAACAGTTCATTGACTGTACAATAAAACACTGTCTGTGAGTGTTAAAGTTAGAGGACTTGCTGGACTAACATTATCTAGAGACAGTGGCAAAAGCTGGATTTCCAAACTTGGTGCAAGACTGAAGCACTGACCATATTTCTTTCTCAAATGTTCTTTGTTGTTGCATGTTTATTGAGGATCATCTCCAACCCCCCCATAATCCTAAACAGGATAAGCAGTAAATATGATGGATGGATGGATTTACTTTTAAGGCTCTACCAAGATAAACCGATAAGTAGTGATTGCATAGATTTTTTAAAAATTTGGAACCATAAGAATAATTTTATAAAAGAACCAGCTCGACAACTTAAGGTTTTTTCAGAGTTCACTGCAAAATGTCTCTTACACCACCGGACATTTATGGACGAGAAAAGTGCCCAGTCCTGCAATTCAAACAACATCATATTATTCAGTCCTTATTTGTGTGCGTTTTTACAGATTTTATCTACGTGGAAACTTTCACTGGGTGAAAGATACAGTTTCCTTTTTAAGACTTTGATAAAAAAAACGAATGAATGCATCAGTGGGACACATTCTTTCATGTTGATTCTGGATTGGATCTTGAAATTGTTCCTCAGTTGTGTCTGACAACAAGGAAAAAGGCAGAGGTGACGTCCTAGCTTGGCACACACCCTTCTCTGATCCCCATATGGACCCTCTCCTGAGAGAAAAAGCTATCACTGGGGGGTGTGTATGTGGGTTTTTTTATGATCTCGAGTGTGTGTGAGCAGAAGTGAGGCCAGTGCACCAGTCTGGAAATAGGGGACACATTAATCTTATTTGTCATAACCTGTCCCTTGAGACACTCAAGACCCCCCCTGTCCCCATAGTCACCCACACACACACACCCACACACAAACACACATAGCCACCCCCCCCCATGTGCACACTGACCCCCTCCTGTGTGCTATCGGTATCTGCGACGGACAGAGAGAGTGAGGCTAATTACATGTGAGAGTTAAGACGGCGGAAACAAGACAAAGGCAGTGCTGGTGTGTGTGTGTGTGTGTGTGTGTGTGTGTGCGCGCGCACGCTTTTGTTTGGGCTATAATATTATTCACTTTGTGTCTTTCACTGTTACTATATCTCAGTAACACAAATTACTCTTTCCTTTCATTAGTCCATGTTGGCACCTGAACTTTGTGTGTCCATCTCATTGTGTGTGTGTTGCCAGGACAAAGGGACATCGTGCAGGCCTCTCACTCCTTCTTCTCTGGTTTGTCACAGTAGGGTTGATTACCAAGCCCTGAGGTCTGTGCTCCGAAACCTGTAAAAACCTAAGAAGAAAGAAAGGATTCTGTGCAATCAGGGACAACAGTATGTGTTCGTGTTTATGTCTTGGGATGACCTTCATATTAAATCATAAAGCTATCAACTGCCTGCTCAAAACTGTATCTTGTTCGTTTTTATAAAAAAGTGCAAATTCTAAAAGAAATCGATTTTTGATTACGTTTAAAGGTATGACAATATACTGGTTTTTCACCATACAAATAATAGTCTGATTTAAACACCATTTTAACATATGCTGAATAAACACTTTCAAATCTTTGGAGAACCAGTCGGGTCCAGAAAGAGCTGGGCACCTTTAAAGAACAAGAGTATATTATTGGCATCACTCTGAGAAATCATTTTTGAATCCCATTAGTATCTTTATTTTTCTGTGCGTTCAGCTCAGTGACTAACTGTACACAAGCTGTCACTCGCACACTACAGATGATTACACACTGACTGACTGAGCAAACACCTGTGAAGTTTGGGGCTTTAAAACACTTCATTTTTATCAAGCAGGTGTGTAGCCTAATATACTGCAGAACCTGAATATAATACCAAATATATTCTTGAGTCTTGCAGAAATAGTATTCATTTCGATGCTGATAATTTTTGGAGATATGCTAAAGCCTTCAAATTCAAAATGAGCTAATATTTCAGTTTCAACATCTGATATGTGGTTTATGTTCTATTGTGAATAAAATATTTATTAATGAGATTCGCAACTCAATGCATTCTGTTTTTATTTAGGCTTTACATATAGTACCAAGATTTTTTTAATTGGGTTTGTAGTTCAGACACAGTTTACACACACACACGCGTGCACACACACTCATACTGTACAGTGCTTGTTCTCTCATCAAATATTCTTTATACACCAGGAGATTTAAAATGCAGAGTAGAAAATTAGGCAGGCACCTCCAAGAAAGTCCAGTGTGTAGCAATGCATGACCAGAGGCCGTCCAGCCTACATTTTTCTTTGCACTTTCCCTATTGGTGTAAGACATATTTGCATTTTGACCTTTAATTAGAAAGAGTGTTAATCTACAATAAGAAATAACAAAACAACTGACTAACTCATACCTACACTTTTTTAGACTCCTAAAAATGCGTTGTCTTTATCCTTCTTCTTCCATGTGATAATTGTATTGACAACTTTGATGTATTTATTTTGTCACTTACACCATTTTCACTCTCTTTGTGTGAACAAAATTTGGACTTTATGTGCCATCCTTGACACTGTGTACACCAATCTCACTATGTTTCTTTGCCCTTTCATAAAGTTATATAAACACCAAACAAAAATCTAATTTTTAGTAATACAGAGTAGTGGTATTGCGCAGTGTTGTGGCTTATTTTATCTGATTTTTAAGATACCTCGCTGACATTTCTATTTTCTCCCGCGTGCAATGTCGTAAAAAAATTCTCATTTTTCGTGCTCAGTGCATTGAAAGATTACATTTTAAAAATGTAATAGCAACACATCTTTCGAAACACTGTGTCCTTGTATCTCCGGATATTCCACAGAAATAACCGTTAACACTTTCCCCAGAGACTAATTTAGTCATTTCTAAACATCATAAGCCCCACAAACAAAATCTCATTCACCTCCATCTCATACTTGTAGATATCTTCAAACCCTATTGAATTAGTGGGGCAGAAAGAAAAATACAGTTCTCTCTGGAAGTATTCGATTGGCCGTGACAATTCACTTGTTTTTGCTTTGCAATTTGACCTCTTGGTGCAGAAAGCTCAACAGGAAACAACTGTCAGTCATATGTTCCTATAACTTTGTTCACCGAAAATGTGGGTGATCTGATATAAAAGGTTCTAGGATGTAGTTGAATGTTTTTAGGTGTGCATACCATCAAATTAAAAATAAAATTCGAAACTTTGGCTTCATTTGTATCATTTGATCTTAAACACACACACACAGTGTTCCAATACTTTTGAGGGGCCCCAAGTGAACCTACACTTTAACAACACCTGTTTTTGGAGGATGGCACCAACATTACCCTGATAAAAAAGCTGTCACCTCATGACGTCTGTCTGTATCACTTCATCCTTTTAGTCTCTTGTCTTTCCCTCCATCTGCTCGTCTCACACCATCTCTCTTCACTTTTATCCTTCACCCTTCTGTCTCTTACTCCCCCCTCAGGCTAAACTGCAGCTATCAGATTTCTCTCTGCTTGGTTCTTTTCAATTAGACTTACTCTCATCCCTCAGCCCTCTGCGTGTGTGTTTGCGTGCATTTGTGTGTGACACCTTAGGAAAAGGCAGCACAGAGAATTTTATTATAAAACATTTTATAGCAGTTGAAAAACAGTATTTTTGTCTTGTCTTCTTTTCTCTGACTCCTTATATTAAAGCATGATCCCCCACAGAGTGAGAGAGAGAGAGAGAGAGAAAGAGAGAGAGAGGGAGAGAGAGAGAGAGAGAGAGAGAGAGAGAAAGAGACTCTACCTCTACCCCAGGTCCGAGGGGATCCCTGCTTTTTTGCCCTTCCTGTTTAGTCAGTTTTTTCTTAGTCACTGTGAGGATCTAAAAGCCGAGGATGTTGTATTTTGTGAAGACTGTAACTGTAAAGTACATTTAAGATGAGCTCAAATTGTGTAACATTTTAAGTTCTTACATGCTAGATCATACTGTAACATTCCGCAAAAAGTACAGAAATAAAAAGAAAAGTAAAGAAGAAAAACTCATAAATAAAGAACAAAGTGAACTAAGTAGATAAGTAAAGCCATTCATCATCAGACCCCAGTTACTGGTATTGGAGGCCCACATTGTTCCCAGTGGTGGGTAAAACCTTCCACACTGCAGCAGAATGAGCACCATGGACAGCAGCTGTGACGTGTGCACATAATGGAAGTTTACATAAGTGTTTGTAAGAAAGCACTGCCGCTACAGCTCCTGCAAACATGAACACGAAAAGCTTTCAAACAGAACAATCTTGCTTTTGTGACATGTACAAAAAGGTGCAGGAGGAGGAAACTCATACATCTCTTGTCTGTGTTTCCTGGTGAACCATCCATCATCGACATGAATAAGACAGCTTCCCCTTGTGCACCATGGGAAGTCAAACTTGGAGGTCAGCGTCATCACATGCACTTGTCCTTTATCTACAGTTAACTGGAAGTTCAGTCTGTTACAAAACAAGATTCTTTTGGTGTCCCCAGTTGTACCAGTATAAACGTACGTCTGGAGCAACACAATTTGACTGTTGATGTTCAGACTGTGTGACACCAGAGCCAATTTACTGCAGACAAGATAAGATGTGTGTGTGTGTGTGTGTGTGTGTAGTCTGTTAGACAGCCTGGGGGTTAATTAGAGAATAGTAAACAGAACACATGTGGCAGCTTAATATCCCCTCTGCCTTACAGCTCATTTCACACCCCACCCGCTCTGTTGCTCTCTCCCTGTTGTGTGTGTGTGTGTGTTTATCTGTATGGTCGGGGTCATGGGCGTTTCCCCACCTCCTATCCCAGAGGCACCAAACCACCCCCTTTTACACCCACCAACCTACACACACATGGCTGTGGTGGTGCTGGTGCAGGTGTGTGTGTAGTTTGGAGGTAATTTAAACCAGATGAGGTGGTGTCTTTCAGCCTGTGGCCCCGTCACTTCATCAATATCGAAGAGGTAAAGGGACAGAGGAATGACGAGATGGATGGATGGTTGGGTGGACAAGAAGAAATGAGGGGCAAGCAATGTCTCACAAAAAGTAACTTGTTTATCTATCTATCTATCTATCTATCTATCTATCTATCTATCTATCTATCTATCTATCTATCTATCTATCTATCTATCTATCTATCTATCTATCTATCTATCTATCTATCTATCTATCTATCTGTCTATCTGTCTATCTATCTATCTATCTATCTATCTATCTATCCAGAGGTTATGGAGAAAGACGGAAAAGATTTTTTGCTGCAGAGCATCCCAAATTGATAATGAAGATATCACAGATACATTATATCCATTACTTGTGGTTTGTTGCTGCTTCTATGGCCTGAAAACTGAACTAAAGGGAGCCAAGTAGCCAAATGCCATTGATATTGAACGTTTTTGGGGTGTTTCTTATGATTTAGAAAAGGCTGCCGAAACAGGCCATTACTGGGTGTTGTGAATTTGAGACCATGGAAAAGTTTCAAAAGTAGAATAGAGATTTCAACATAGCATTATTGAGTAAATGTTATGATTATGAAGTTATAAATGTTTAAAGGATGAAGGTGGTGTTATTTTACAGTTTACATATACTGTATGTGGCATAAAAAAAAACCTCAAATCCCCTTGGAAATCAATCACATTTTGAATCATTTTTAAATTTTACTTTGCACTGTCAATATCCCACTACTAGCGTGGTGATCCAATCGTCTTGCTTTGACAGTTTATTGGCAGCTCCCATATGAAATAAGTTTTCAATTTCAATCCACAAAGTAAATCCAACTGTGTTTATTTCCCACTGGAAACATCGAACCTGCCTCATTCAGTTCTTGTGTGCTTTATATTATAAGGTACTTTACTGCTGTTATTAACGTATCTGAGCTTTGTCCAATGTGGCTACTTGCAGTTTTAGAAACAAAAGCTCTGCACATGCACATCAAAAACATATTTCAAATGTATGTGGTCAGGAGCCAAAATGCACAGTCCTCCCACTGTGTGAAAATGCATTAAAAATGTATCTGAAGACAATGTAAGGTTGCAGCCTTCCAAAGTGAATATCTCCCCTAGCTGCTGCCCTTCAAAAACTTTATGTTTTTTTTACTGCTCTTCCACTGAAGTTAAAGAGAGACCACTATGCGGAGAAACAACAGGAAATTTATTATAAAGTAACTTTAGATGGTATACGCTTGATTTTATTAACTCAGCCTGCTGAAGCCTCTGAATCTGGCTTTTCTTTGTACACGTTCTCCACGTGCTTACTTGAGTTCCCTCTATGTACTCCAGTTTCTAAATGACTCTAATTAGTTTCCATGTGCGGCCCTAGACTGGGGACCTGTTCAGGATGCACCCTGCCTCATCCCAAGGACAGCTGGGATCAGCTTCAGGACATCAGTGTCTATTAACAGTATAAACTATATGGATATTAGATTGATAAATGCTAAAACCTCATATAATCGAATCTCTTCCACTGTAAGGGATTTAGGAAAGTATCTCACCATGATTACATGAACAGTTTTGAAAATCTTTGTCAGTCTTTATAGTTTACAGGCTGGTATGTGGACTGTTTGGACTGTGGTTTAAGGACAGTCATGAATAATTGTGAACCAACTGTATCCTCTAAAAACATACATAAAATGTATTTATAGTCGCCTCTGTCTCATGCAAAGATTAAAATGTGTCTGTCTCTCTGAAGAGGTCTCTCTCTCTCTCTGCATTAACCAGCGCCAAATAGATTGAAAGTTTCGTAATGGTTGTATAAAACAGAGCAGAAACAAACGAAAATGAATCTGGAGTCCTTGTTGTCAAAGCTGAAGACCATCATATTCACTCATCCCTTACACACGTACTCAAGCCTGTGTGAATTCACTGTTAAGCCACTGTCTGTTTATGATGCTTCTTTTTTCCTAATTGTAGCGACAAATATCAAAGGACGCCTGTTTGAAGTGTTTAAGGCATTTATTCTTGATGACGGGGTCCTTTCCCCTGAGCGTTGTAGTCTGAACTTCAGCAGTTCTTCCAGTGTGAACCAGCGACTGAGCAACAAAAGACCAATTTGTTAGACCAATAAATGAGCAGTCAGGTGTGTGTGGGTGTGTGTGTCTCAGAGCAGTAAATGAACACTCTCTCTATCTCTCATCTATCAAAGGCTTGACACCAGGAGCAGCTGTGAGAGCACACACACGCACACACACACACACACACACACACACACACACACACACACACACACACACACACACACACACACACACACACACACACACACGCACACACACACATGCACACATGCACACCCTTTCTACTACTTTAGCAATTTGGGATAATTAGGCTACTATACAGTGTCCGCCTGTGGTCCCCAGGGGTCCTGTGGGCTGAGTGTGTGTGTGTTCGGATGTGTGTGTGTGGGGGGTTGTCTGGTAAGGATCAGCTGTGTTAAGCGTCCTGTGACATCTAAACTACTAATTCATTGCTACATTAACGGCATTGATTAACATACCGTTATAGACACACACACACACACACACACACACACACACACACACACACACACACACACACACACACACACACACATCTGGGAAATCCCTTGTGATCCCTTTAGCTGTTTTTCTGACAGCCTTCAACTGGGTTTTGTCCATCTGTTAAGACACAAAAGACTTAAACAAGCCTTGACAAGATATTAAAAACAAACACACACATTATAGAAATTATTGTTTTTATTGTATTTGGACTGAAACAAAAACTGCTGTCCCTGTTTACTTTAGGCCTTCAATCTCAAGCCCATGTTCATGTTGTGTAAGACACAGCTTCCACACAAACAGTATCAAAGCAGACAGACAATGCAGAGTGAGCCACCACAGAATGCACTACGCTGACTTTCCACTAAGCTGACCGTTGAACAATGCACATGCTAAAGGATCCAACCTTGACAGGTGAGATATATGTAGCTGTAGTTTCACAGTAACAGGACAGAGTGGAAGGAAAGTTATTACTCTGCATTTATATGCTCCTGACTAATGTAAGTAAGCCTCGTAGTTCACTTACAACTGCTGTGAGCGGCAAAATGGGTACAAGTACATTACACAAATGAGTTTTGTTCCAACCAGTGTCTCGTTTGTTGACAATATACTAATTTGATCTATGTTTCAGCCCTGTATTCACAAACAGTAATACCTCACTGCAAACTTTATGTTCACGCTTTTGTATCAAGTTTAGCAGGTTATGATACAGTAGAAGAGATGTAAAGTTTACACACATTCTGTCTCGAACAGAAACACACACACACACACAGAAATGGGAGGATCTTGTGTTTATGTGCAGACAAACAGGCAAACGTGACGGGAGCAAAAAACATCTGTGTGTGTTTCCACTCCGAGCCAATGACCCAGACATACTCACAAGCACACACGCACACACACACAATGAAAGAGAGTTTATGTGTGAATAGACTTCAAAAGAGAAAGTGTGTATGTGTGTTTAGGATGGAAAGATAATGATGTATAAATGTCTGTGCTGCTTCGGAGCCTCAGTGTCCGACTGTGACAAGAGGCAGGTGGTGGGGAAAGAGAGAGTGAGAAATCAAGCAGTATATCAATAACATCTTGATTGGAGATGATTACACTCCTCATTCCCTCTCCTCCCATGTATACATCTAAGTGGCTAGACGTGTTTTTTTTCTTTTTTTGTCATTACGATGTCCTTTATTCTGCTCCTCTGCTCTAAAGCTGTCCAATCACACACACATTCATGTACAGACAAACACACAGCTATACTGCGTATGTACGTATGCATCAGTTTCACTGTACACTGAGGTAAAGAGAAACCCATTCTGTTTCTCTGAAATGTTCATATGGAGGACACCATTTGTATGGAGAAACTTTTCCCAGTGTTGTTGATAGAAATGGAATGAAATGTATCTTGTGTTTCTGTGGACTGTGTGTTTGTACCATGTCTCATACTGTAGGTTTGCTAAGACGGCCTCACACACTCCATGCACTGATAATATTTTTAGCAATTTCACGTAGAAGAAGATGGGTTGCATTTTATGGCCTGAAAAATATCTTCTGTCTTTGGCGACTGAGATGATTCACCGCCAAATGACTTTCAGTCCTAAATGAGGTCGGGGCTCTTCCCTCTCAGTGAAGCCATGTAAAAAATAAAAGAGACTAACTGAGAGGAGCATTGTTGTTTCATGACAGAGCCATAAAACAACTGTTGGCATTTTCCCTTTCTTTTATTCTCTTCATTCTTCCTCCTCTCACCACTTGGTTTTACAGCAGCTTCATCTCTCTGCTCATCTCTAACTGTATATCTGTCAATCTCTGATTCCGTCTCTTGCTGAGAAGAGCTGAGACCAAACTAAAATGCATTGAGAAAATATTAGACAGTTATAGGGAGTAAAGATGGAGCCAGGGAGGAAAAAGAAGAAAAGAAGAGATAAGAAGACGGTGTTTCGTGTCTGTGATCTCAATGGGAAGCTGATCCCTGCTTGGCCCAATTCTTGACCTCCCTCTACACCTCTCCCTCATCCCTTTCTCTTTGTTTATCTGTTTTTTTATGACACATCTGGCTATTGGCTGATTCCCTCCTACAGCCAAGTGTAGGAGTATCTTTTAGGTTATGACTACCATCGCAGTTATTTTTATTAGGCTTTCTCCCCCCTTTATCTCTTCATCGTCATTCTCTCCTCTCTGCAGGTAGCGATCCATGTGCTGACATGTGCCTCAGCACCCCACAATTACTGTCACGTTTGGCAGAGATTAAAGAAACAGGGTTCAAATGATGAGCAGTTTGAATGTCATGTGATTCTATTAACAGTGTCTCAGATATGTCTGACAATCTTGTTCCCCTCCTCCTTTTTTTTTGTGTGTCTGCCTTTTATTAAGCACAGCCGTGTTTCCATTCAACAGTTTGACCCAGAGTTGCCCTGAGTAAAACTTTTTGTGTGCCTTCTCTTAATGCCTATTTTTAAAATACAGCACAGTGTTGCAAACGAGCAAACTGTGCAGCAGCAGCATGAAAACACAAACAACCACCAGTTGCCTCAATTATGATATCCACATTCACACAGTGTACAAGTGAGGCAAGCAGTCATTATGGGCTTAAAAATTGGTCGTTTCCCTCTATTTCCGTGACATTTCAGTGGAGGTTAACAATGCCCCCAAAGTGATTCTATTGGCTGGAAGCTAAACTTAAATAATGCAGGAAGGAGATTAGAGTGACAAAAGAAGACTAAAATTAACTGTCAAACTTTTCTGCCACTGCAATTCTCTCCAGAAAGAAAAAGTTGCAAATCATTCCTCTAAAGTATTAAGTACAGAACACAATGTACAGTGTGTCAGCAGTACAAGCAAGTACTATACTAGGCCTGTTGCTCAGGAGAACTTTAACAATTAAGTTATTATAGGAGGAGAAAATGTTCACCTGCTCCGTGCAGATGGTCAAAGTCCTGCTGTTACTTCATTTTATCATCCTATAGCCCATTAAAACAAGTCTAAAGGTTCATTATGGAAATCAAATTCGAATGGTGCCAATCTCTTTGTCTGTCAGACTTGTTCCATTTCTGGCTTATTATGTTTGTGCGACAGCATTTCCCAATACTCTGCAGGGCTTCACAAACTGCTGACCAGTGCATGATGCAAAGATATAGAACGGATGGAGTAAACGCGCTCAAATCTTTACAGTTGCTCAAAACTTGAACTTGTTACAGACAGAATCTTCACGCACTGACATCAGGTATGTGTGCTTACTTTAAATATCGGCACAAACACCTTCCTGCTCACATCACACCTCCCTCCTCCGCTCCTCTATTTGACCTTGTTGCTGCAGAGCCTGAGGGAGGGATGGGAAGAGAAAGAGAGTGATTTGGGTTGGCGGTCAAATCTCCTTCTGATAATGAGCTGTCATCTGCAGACTGGAGCTCCCACACATCCACACAGACCTTGAGTTCATGTGCCACTGACCTGCTATTCACATTGATGCCTTATAATGTGTTTATTCATTAAAAACACTGTGTGAACTCTCATCAAGGTTTAACCGTTAACGTTCTCTATCAAAATATTCAGGCTGGGTATCCGTATGGTCTCAGACTTTTTTCTGCTAGTTCACTGTCCTATACACATATACAGAGGTGTCCTTAGGGTCAGAACTCTGACCTTTTGACCTTTGTGGTCAAAGGTCTCGGCAAATCAAGAGTCTAAATGTGAACAGAAGGGGCAATGGACTCCCTTGACTGTTCATTACAGCTCTCTCTCTCTTTTTGTGTGTGTGTGTGTCAGCAGGTTAAGAGCCTTTCCATTGGCACCATAGAGACACAGTGAATAGACTCTAATGATTGATTTTATCCTTTCAACCCCCCCCTTCCCGTGTGTCTTTCTCTCAACGTCAAAGCTGTAATCAGAGTCAGAGTCACGAGTTGCAGGACATGATTCAAACGCACATTGTCGACTCAGTTTGACCTCTAATGCCTAAGGTTGCAAAAAGTATGTGATGCAGGAATTGCTTGTATAAAATATGCATTATTAAGCTAGTTTTAAAAGACTTGAATTTTCAAAATAAGACGATGCTCTTGTCTTTTTTTTTTTTATTTCTTCCTGGCACCTTCAGTACTGAACCAACTTTTCTTTATTTTTATCAAATGTATGCAAAAGACAGTGTGGAGTTGAATAAAACGCTGAGATATTCTGCTTGATGAAGCATGTTTGCATTAGACTTTGCAGAAAAATTGTGGAAACCATGGTTTTTGTCAGATTGAGGCGTTTCGTACAGCAACGTTTTTCTCAGCGGCTTCCCACTCAGTGACTGCACATCAAGAGGCCAGCGTATCATAAGCTGTGTGTTACTCTTGTTACTGTTCTACTGCGTTGTCATTCTCGCTTGGTAATATGATCTTTGTCTTTTATTTTCCCGGCTGAGGTCTATTAGTTCTCTATTTAAAACCCCAAGGGGGGAGGAGACCTCTGTGTGTGCAGCTATCAGCAGGGCGCACATCAGAGTCTCTGCAGGTCTGACGGTCGCTGATAAGAGCTGCATGATTACCGCACATACACACATGTGCGGAGAGGGGCTGGTGGTGGTAGTCTATTGTTGGGGGAACAACAGACGTCTGGGTGAGCGCTGATAATCAACCATCAAACCAGATTTTATAATGCATTTTCTAGAAAAGCGTGGCAATGTGGATGAGCGTTCATGTGCTCTACTTAGGCTCAACACAACTAACAACTGAAAGAAAAGATCTATTCTCATGCATGCACTAAAACATACAATAAAAACCTCAAATAACAATAAAATTATTGCTTTTATACAATAGTTGTTTTGTTTGTTTGCAATCCTAAGAGCTTGCATTGGTAAGAACGTCATTTGCTATGGTAAACCTCTACTGCTGTGTTTCCCACATATGTAAAAATCTACAGTAATTGTTCATAAATCCCATGTTAGTCTACATGTGATTGTTTTCAATTTTCCATACTTAATGAGGATGTCCTCAGTGGAAATTAGTTTTTGTTTTGACCTTTCAAATATACCACCATAAGCCACTACAAGAAACTTTGCAAGCCTTTGCTTTGGTTTGAAGTATAGTGATCTATTTACAGTACTTGTCGTCCTGTAAATCACAAATAAACTGTAGCAATAAACTGTACCTGCTAAAAAAACAAAACAAGAATTTTATAAACAGTTGTCAGTAGTCTTCAGTGGAAGACAAAGCTTCTGTGACAAGCAGACTTTCAACTTTAGCTGTGATTTTTGTTGTATTTATGTATGTAGGTGAATAATCAGGCTAAATAGCCACTTTTATTTTTGTGATGTTGTTGCTAATAAAATTTTCTTATTGCTCCAACCTGGTCTCTGTCAAGACTTACTTGTTAATTTGTTGTGGAACTTCAGTGCAGAGACCAAAAGTCCTTCAATGTCAGACACAAATTGAAAAATAGCATTAAACAGAAGGTCAGAGTGTCTTAGCTGAAGTTGAGTATTGAAGCCGAAAATTCATTTAACTAGTCTACTCTGACTTTCCTACAATCTCCCATTAACTAAGCTGACCTAAGCTGACTTTACCACACAAAGCTGAATGAGGCCAGGGTGAGAAACTGTAAGGAAATAAGTGATCAACCCTAAGACCATTAAAGCATGTCTTTGCAAAACGTCCCTGTCATTTATTCCTCATTTATCCCCTGATCCCCCTCTTCTGCTGTCTGGACTCCTCCAGAGCTCCAGCAGCTCGGCTGGAGTAGGTTTTCCTAATTTATCCTCTCCTCCTCCTCCTCCCCTCTTTTTTCCTACGCCCCACCCCTAACCTTTTCAGTCCTGTCCTGTGTCCCTTGTGTAATGGAAATCTTTTTTCAACACATGCAGACACATGAACACAGATAGAGAAAGAGACCAGGTTCAGCACAGACTCGTTTAATTACAGTTAATAAGTAAAAAAGACATTCAGAAATATCTTTGTATCATTTTGGAAAGAGGAGAAATAATTATTTCTACTTCTTTCTACACTTCTTTCTTCTTTCTCAAAGTCTAGTTTAAAAATTAAATGTACCCCGATGAAAATATAATGATAAAAAATATAGAAAAAAAGATGCTTTTGATTTCATAGTAACATCAAAGCCTTTTATCCCTTATCATTAATTGGGTCTTTTTTTGAAAAACCTTTGGTGCTTTCTGGACATCGCTCACACAGCTGCCTTTCGTCTTTGTTTCTAACCAACGGAAATCGAGATATGATCCAGTTCTCCTCCACTAGCGTTGATATAGTATAACTCAGTAAAATAACTGCATGGCTCTGCAACTCTGTCACACTGGAATCAGCAGTATTGTAGAGGGGGAGAGAGAGCTTCACGGAAAATGAGGAAAACGTGAGAGAGAAGGACTGTATGGTGCATGTCTACGTGTAGTTGTGCCCAACTTTGATATGATATTTTCCCCTGATCCATTTATTGTCTTAGCTGACCAAGAAATTTCTGCACAATAATCCACCCACTATATTGCATATAAGATTACAATTCTACATAAATAAATTGACATTGACAACGAAAGAATCTAATACAGCTCCATCATCTGCATTATATCCTTCCCTGTGGATGAGTTACTTTTGAAACCAAATGCAGGACCTAAAATAATGCCATGGTTTTCAGTCTATCCTGTTCCTAAAGTAGTTCCCTGTTTTTAAGATTTTCATTGAGAAAACTGCATTAATAACCTTTTACTTGTTAATGTTATGGTATTGTTTCCTAGCCTTAGCAATTTTATTATCTTATTCCCAAAACCATGTGAGTTTGTTAATCAGTTAGGATTTGTTTTTCCGAGGTGATTTGCAAAGGTTTTGAAAGGCACTGACAAATTATGCCATCCTGCTGCTGGAGGTGTCAAATCAGGAGACTAATGAAATCGGTGTCAACTTCATCACAAACTGGAGCTAGGTTGGTGCTTCAAACTGTATGAGCAAAGCACCTCTTCATCTAAGAGCTCACTGTGGTGGTCCATTGCAAATTTAAAACTTACCCAGGAGCAAAAATAGTTGAAAATTACTATTTTTTTAAGCTATAATTTTAGGAGACATGTCAGCGCTGAGCTGAACATATATATACACAGCAATTCAGGTGGGAAAAACACAGCTCTCACGAATATGTAGCAAAATCAACGATCATGGAAACATTTATGTTCTGGATAAAAACAGTAATGCCTGAGCACATACATACTTTGTTTCTTATGTGTAGGCCATTTAAATCCATTAATAGAGCAGAAGACTGCACCAACATTTAAACTACTATACAGAGAGGTGATTAGTGAATTTAAGGTAAGAAACACAATACGTGGGAGCACAAAGACAGGGAAAATAGAGGGCAGACTCTCCTGTGGCTGTTTGTTGGATATCAGCAAGCTGTCAGTCTCCTTTCAAATCATCAGGTGAGGACTTAGATCTGATCTTTTCTTTGACAATACTTTGTGCTGAAAAAGGATGTGCCAAATTAGCATGCAGGGAGGTATGTGAGCTGCTGATATGACCTGACCTGATTTGAGCATTTTGTCTGTGATCACAGAGCCTCCCGAGGACTCAGACAGATGTATTTTTCTTTGGAAAATGGGTGTTATGAGTGTTAAAATCTGAACTAACATACTTTTGTGTTTCTATACTCTGGTTGCATACAAACTGCCACTATCGTTTCTAAACTATGTAAAAATGATAACAATGCAAAGCACAACACAGATTTTCTCTGTGTGTGTTTGACACACACACAGAGAAAAGAGTTGTCCAGAGTTGTGTCTGCAGATGGAGATGAGCTCATATTAACAGTTGAATCCATGGTAGCTTTGCTGTGTGTGTGTATATACGGTACCTGTTGTGGAGATGAGACTAGCTCACACAAAAACTGTACATTATGGTAAGTATCTAATGGATGATCTGGAGACATAGTGACAAGTGCTGTTTTTATAGTTAAAGGAGGGCAGCAAAGGAGGATGGTCCAGTGGCTATGTGTCCCTGGCCAACTGTTGTGGAGTTTGTAAGTTATCCCCGTGCTTGCATGCGTATCCACCCAAAGACAAATGGGTTAGGCTCAAGCCCCCCTGCAACCAATATACCACAATGGTTGGATTGGAATTAAAGGATGTTTCAGGTTGATTAAATCTTAGGTATTTTCTTTGCAGCCTTGCCTTTGATAATGTTCAGCAGGAAAATTCAGGAGCAACGAGTAGAAAACTGTATAAAGTATGAAAATATGAAGTTCCAGTAAAAACCCTTTTAGGTTAAGTTTAGGTTTGAGGTTTGAGGCACAGCTACTGTCAGGGCATTAGTTGCTGCATGTTGAAGAAGAGTTGTGTGACTTCACATCACTCGCTCCCAGCTTCCCACCCTGACCTTAAAAGAAACCAGTGGTGGGAAGCCTGTGTGCCATCTATTATGCAAACTGCTTATTATGTCCAGTCTATACAAGCTGTCAATAGATTAGCGTACACCCTGGACCAACATGGACTTTCTAGTACTAACCAGTCCACATCTGTTCCTTATGTTACTGAGGTAATGATATAATGCCGTGGGTCTTTTTCTTGTAGTTTCTTGTGGGGTCTGTTTCCAATTTATTGTAGGTGTGACTTTGCTATAGTCATCCCTTTAATCTCTGCTGAGAAGAGTCAGGCCCTGCCTTGGGGGAATGAGGGGTGGTAGAAGCCGTGATCGTAACAATTCTCCCCTACTCCAGGTTTTGAGTCTATTTAGGTAAGAAGAGATGTGAAATCTTCTGAAGGATTCATTTGGGTGCAGCTTTAACAGGAAAGAAGTCCAGATAACTGAATACCTGAGAACCTTTAACAAAATGTTTGGGTGAAATCTATTGCTGGCTGTTTGGCATGTTTTTATCCCAGACAACTCAGGTGAAAACTCATATTATACCATATTACTAGATAATGAGGTAGGAGAGTCAGATCTTTTATGAAAAGTTTTCAATTTCCCTAAGTCAGTGTGTCCTAAATACAAAAATACATTTTGGTTTCTACTAACATCGTATCGAAATCTCACACATTCATTTGAGAGAGAAAACAGTAATTAATCTAAAAATCTACGGAGAATTAAAAAAAGTGAGTCAGAACAAAGCCAGACGTGTGCCCACAGCGTTTCATTAGGGACATCGCGACTGCATATTGTTGCTCACACAAACACAACAACAGCTTAACAAGATAGCACAGGAGGTTTAACAAGCAGGTTACTTCCTTGCCTCTCGGGCCGATAAAAATGTTTGTTTCCATGGCAACAAAGCATTGTTATTTTACAATCCACTCTTAACTGTCATGCCGTCAACTTTTCTTCCATCTCATCTTTCACTGTTGCTTCCATCGCAGCATCCTCTTGGTTTGGTATCCCACTGTGTTTACCTTTTTATCTTGACCTGCATCTCTGTCTCCCTCTTTTCTTCTCACATCTCTCCTCTTCCCTCTTTCTCTTACCTACCTCATTCACTATGTTTCTCTTGCTGCTTTTTTCCCTCTACTTCATTATAAAGCTAAGAGGATTTGGCAGTGGTGTGTGTATGTGCTGTGTCCCTAGACCCAATTAACCCCCTGAATCTCTTCTCTCTGGTGAGTAGCTACACCAATTGAGAGTTGAGTTAAATAACTAGCTTTAGATGCAACATTTTCATGTTTTCAAAGGGAGACTAAAAGGTCCAAAGATCACAGGAGGACCTTCTTCAACTTCAGCATGTGGTCAGCATGAGGACACAGCTGGGACCTGAGCTAAAATAGACCTAATTGTGTCTTTGACAGATTAAATGATTTACAAATATACAATATCTTTTTATCGTGAAAACAACACTGTCTTTCAAAAGTGGCAGTTGCTACTTCACATGTTACCTCTCCAATGTTAGCTGGTTTTAAGTTTTTCATATTAAACCTTTTGAAACATGATTTCATTTACACAACAGTAGGGAAGATAAATGGATAACATTCCAATGAAGATAAACATTCATTGGGAATTGGCACTATTATTTAAAGCTACTGTACAACATTTTTATATATAAATATTCTCCATAGTCTAATTGTGGAGCGTTGCTGTCAAAGCCTCCCATGACACAGACTCACTAGCAGCAGTGCAGAGATGTTTGCTTTTAAAAATTTTTAGCGACGCTAACCCTTTTGACCAATCAGTGAAGTGCATTGATTCTTATTTATTGTAATTTGATGATGATGCTTTGCCTGAAGGGCTCTGCAGAGTGCAGTGGAGTGTAAAGAGTTGAAGCAAACCTGTATCACAGCAGGCAGTGAGAGAGGGGAGTGAACCCAAGTTTCCAAAGATTCAAGTTCATGCATTTTCACCAACTATTTAACTGGAAATTAAATCGGTGTCAGTTAGATGCGTATATCTTGTAATAGAAAAGTCTTCTCAGTGGTTGCAGGAAACAAGTGAACATTTTTGAAAGCAGTGAGATAAAAACTGAGGTTGAACTGAGACCCATGATCCCAAACTGTATATTTTAAACTTAGTATTTTTGGATAACTATCCCACATACATCATCAGTTTCCAGATAATATTCAAGTCCAGCTATCACAATTTGGCCAAAGCTGCCCTTGTTTTTCTGCTTCCTGCACAACTTTAGGGACAAAATTTTAACTTGCTGGGTTACATTTAGCAGAGCAGGAAAGAGCCATAGGTGAGGAAATACAGTAGTAAAAGTATTCTTATCACTTCATATGACTCTCATCAATGGCCCATGTTCTGTTACACATATATATCAAGGCAGGCGTGCACACACACACACACACACACTCACACACACAGTTAAAGGTGTCTGGGGGCTATTGAAGGTATCAGGTGTGGGCCAGCTGTG
Organism: Channa argus; assembly: GCF_033026475.1. Classification (NCBI taxonomy): domain Eukaryota; kingdom Metazoa; phylum Chordata; class Actinopteri; order Anabantiformes; family Channidae; genus Channa; species Channa argus. Next base: position 13,281,275 of record NC_090197.1, read on the forward strand.
ATCACAGACTGGTTAATAAGCCGTCTGTGTTTAAATTAATGACTCATAAAAACCTGTCCATCCTTCTCTTTGTGTACATGTGTTGCTGCGGACTCAGGTTTATAAAAGTAGTCACTCTGACAAAAGAATAATAAACATGCACAATCTAATGTTATGAACATTTTGAAGAATAAGACTGTAACCACAGTTTACAGCAGACCATTTTTTTTCCTCCACTTCAAGAAAACTGTGAATGAGGGGAAGAAAGTCTGCTCCCGCACTATATTGTATTTGAGGAGAATACATCAGTCATGTCATAAGGTGGAAATTGGCAAATTCAATTTAGTGTAAAGAGATAAACGAAATTCTAGAGAGCTGAGAAACACAAAATCCAAATTATACAGTAAAATAAGTTAACTATTAAAATATGACCAGATTGTTCGGAATTATTCTTTATTGCTGTTAGAGACATTTAGTGATATAAGATATTGAATTGGATGTAAAATCACACTCTTTACAGACACATTTCTTACTTGTGAAACATGACAAAAGGAGCATTAAGACATTATCAGTGTCTGAAGGCTTCACTAAAGAGGAGCTTTCTGCCCTTGTAGTGAAGACTAAAGCAAGAATACCAACAAGTTAACACAGGTAATTCCCAAATATTAGAAAGGTTTCGAGTGGAGCGGAGGATTATTATGATTAATGTGTTCCCACTTTAATATCAGTTCTTGCACAATCAAGGCAGAAGCCCATTTTTTGGATGTTGATTGGATCGGTTGTCATACTGTAGATAGCAAAATTGCAATATTATTAGTTCTGTTAAAACTGCAATTTCATGGCATATTTAAGCAACATCAATATATTAACTATAGGACAGGCTGACAAAGATTGTTCCAAACTTTAAAAATTCTTGGAGAACATTCAGTAATTGTACTCTTGTATTTAAAATGTCAATGTGCTAAAATATGACTGCAAATGGTTTATGACTCACTTGTTTGATGTCTGTGGGTATCAGGTGGCTCCATTTTTACTGACCTAATTATCTGTCAACCTGACTAACATTTGCACTATCTATCTACCTGTCTACATGCCTGACCATCTTCAAGCTCTTAAATGAAACTAAGCATATTCAAGCAATGGGAATGACTATTTGTATATGTTAATAACCTAATTTAACATTTTAATATTTCATAAGAAAAAAGTAAACAGAGATTTGTGTCTGCTGAGGTCATGTTTCCAAAGCAGTCTGTAAAGTTCGTGTGTCAAATACTGCACGTATGACTATTGGAGTGAGAAAACTAAAAACATTGACTATGGTTTTCAGTGACATACCTCCATAACCCTATATTCCCCACAGGGGTATCAGCTGTCATAGATCAACCTATTATAAAGACACACATGTGACTGGTTAATGCAGACCAAACCATCTCCCCTGCTACTATCAATCCACATGTCTCCTGTTATATGTTTTGTTTTTGTTTGTCTACTTAGGAAATTTTGCCAATTATGCATATTAGAGTATACAATTAAAAGGGAAGAGTGAAGATTTTCCCCATCGTTGACTTGCTCTTGTCTTTTTTCACTCTACCACCTTGCACCGTATCTGTCGGTTTTGTGAGTTACCACATACAGTACCTGTCAAATGTTTTGTCTTGTCACCTCTCCTGCCTCTCATCTATCCTTGTTTCTCTGTGTTTTGGCTAATAAAACAAACAAAAATTGCAATAAAATAATTTTTAGGGTGCAGTAGTCATCTCAGGGTATCAGGTGCTTTGTGTGGCTCTATCCTAATGAGCCATATGTGACCAGTTAAAAAGGACCCATCTGATCTGCCCAGTCGCCTTATTACCACCCAATACATATTAATGGCCAGGGTCACATCTTATATATACAACATACATATTCATAGCACACATGCAGGGCCATATATGTATCTTAATGACATGGACATGGTGTGTTTACTGGTGATATTTGCTCCTCTGTTTTGTTTTATTATTGCCAGCTGTGTACTGTTCTTTTCACTTCTGTTCTGTCTCAGTCTGTGATGATCACGTATTACACTGTGCTACACTAAGTGAGACTAGTCTCTACCGAAGCAGTGGTTCCTAATGCTTATATCCTAATACTTATATAATACTTTTCCACCTATATATAGCACATGAGTATATTTGCTTCTCATTCGCCCATTCAAATTTACAATCACACACATCCACCAATAGGGGCTGACAAAACGGGAGCAACTATCCTGGGGTTCAGTGTCTTTCTCAAGGATACTTCCACACATGACAAAGGGAGAATTGAAGGGGAATCGAACCACTTACCCTGCAACTGACTGGCAACTGCTTTTACCTTTATTTTTGCTTTTGACCTTTATTTATTCCAGGTGGTTTCGCAGCAAGACTGCCTCCCTTTTGCAGGAATGCCTTGATCACATCAACACAGTTAAACCTGGAAGCTGCCAAACACAACAACAGTTTTACTCAATGACTTATAATGCAAACTCTCTTAATTTAAGTCAGTAGATGTATCATCTGACCATTTATGTAGATAAAAGGTCAGAAGAGGCTATGAACTGAAAGCTGATATAAAGAATAGCCCAGAGGCCGCAATAAACATATGGGGTAAAATACAAACCCAAAACAGGAAAAATATTGTCCAATATTCAACTAGTCTTCAACTAGCAAGGCACAGCATTAGCTAGCTTTGTAAAAAACGAACTCATGAACAACTAAACTGGGAGCATGTATTTTAATGCTGCTGTCAGCAATATGTTGGCAGTGGAGTAATTGATTGGTTCCTTATGTCATAACTGCACTGAAAGCAAGTTTTTCAGAAGGTGTACGTCAATATAATGTTTCAAAATGACATTAAAATGCATTACAATCAAAATGCATTGCTGAATAAATTAACAGAGAGGTCTGACTTTGAAATGGTGCATTTTTGAGTTTCTCAGGATAATTTTCCTTTGTCATTGCCATAGGAAATCTCCAACCTTAACCAAAACTTGTTGAGCCAAAAAATTTTAACAAAGTGGCATCAATTCTAAAATAATTTCAATAATCTTTTGGTGACATAGATGGAAAAAGTACACCATTGTGTTGATATCGGCTGCAAGATCACAAGATTTTTAAAATTTTTTGACAAACAACATATTTTACCACCAGACTTTATATTATTTGTTTTTTCTCCCTGTAAAAGATACACAATAATATATATTATAAGCACTACCTGGCTGTTTCACATATATTTTAAAAGCAATGCACAACTATGGTGTTGTCCAATTGTCTACAACTGGACAAAAACATTATCAAAACACATCAATGTGTGCAGCTTCAAATCAAGGTCAGAGTAAACTATCATTACTTTTTATTAACCCTCTGTTTCACCGTTGCACCACCACCAGAGCTGCTTCTCTGGCTCTCTTTTTACATTCAAACCTTGCCTGACCTTCTATTTGTCCTCTGTAAGTGTTCCTTCCCATAATTTCTTCCGTTTTCTGTTTCTTTCCTCACTTCTGCTCGGTGTCCATCTCTATCAGTTTTTGTTTACAATCCTTTTATCTGGATATTGCTTAATGCTTAAAACCCTTCTATTTGTAATCAGTTTGTTGAAAACCCTGTCATTTAAACAGCTCTTTAAAAGACAGAGGAATGAAAAGTCAACAAGGACCCACCAATTGTGTTTCCTGTCAGAACTAGCACACACACACATGCTTGCACACCGCCTGCCTGTCTACATGCATCTGAGTCTATTATTATGCTAATGAGTCCCCAGTCTCCACATGTCCACACAGCTTCCATCACACACACACACACACACACACAAAGGGATCTATTTCGCTGAGCTCAGCAGTATAGCTGCGCTCAAAGGCTAGCAGGAAAAATAACGGGACAATTTTACCATCATAGTAATAGACCAGAGAGAATTGGTATTTCCTGGTGTGTCATCGATTGGCACAGAAAGACCGAGTGTATCACTTCAATATCTGCTTTGTTGTGCTACCTGTATTTGCTTTTGTCTCTGCATTCAATAAACTGTAAACATAATAAAATGAGCTGAAAATGCTTGCAGTCGAATGCAGTACATATTTGTGTCCAATTGTAGATGAACTTACATTTAAACTCACACTTTAAAGCTGCATAGGAAATGTTCTGCCCAGTAGGGGTCGTAGATGGACCTAAAAATCATATGGAAACATATAGCATTATAATATGATTTAAGTCACTATGTGGATAAATATTATGTCATTAAAGAAAGTTGTCATGGTAGTGGTTGAATATTGACATTGATTGATTCTCAGTGAGCTTGGTCTACAATCAAGAACAAGTGCGGTTTAAACCAGGGAAGGATTAGCTAAAAGGTAAATGTCTAGTAAAAATTCGTTTTGCTTTTAGAGCATTTTTACAGCCTCAGACACATGCAGTTAACCTCAGTATTTAATATTATAAGTCCATCTTAGACTGAACAAGAAACTTCTTCAATACAGTGCATCCTCACATAAATAAAGCAGCGGTTGAAAATGACGAATAAAGAGACAGCCAGATGAGTTTAAAAGCAAATCTCTGCGCTTCATGGACATACTCATACTCATTTGCTCTCTGTCTCTCTCAAAAATTTATCAATGAAATATAAAAATAGGTTAACACCAAGGACCTTGCTGAAGAGAACTTACATAAATGCACACGTCACTGAATTACATCACACGCCATCATCCTGCCTGTGCGGATGCTAGAGCTTTGAATCAGCGTGTGTGTTTGAGGCTGCCTACTGGCTGGAGGGAGAGTTCTGCAAACACCAAAGCAGTGCATCATCGCCCCTCTGCACCATGTCACTTTTCTCAGACACACACACACACACACAGAGAGAGAGAGAGAGAAAGAGAGAGAGAGATCCACACTGCATGGAGCAAAGTCCTATTAAGCTTTAACATTGTCTCTCTATGTTTCTATGTCTCTGTGTGAGACCATTCAGTAAAAACATCATAAGCTCAAACACATTATCTAAACTTATTGGCTATGCTCGGTCTGGATTTATGCACAGAGGATCTGATTGGCCCTAGAGCAGTTCTGATTTACATAAAGGGAATTCAATTGGTCCACTGCAGTGTCGAAGCATTGACCTGTGCTCACTGCTACAAGAAGTTTGTGTTCAGTGGTTAATTTGATGGTTCTCAGTCCTTTAGAAGGGCTACAAATTAGGTGGGTGGGTGGGTAAGAAGGCAACAGCATTTATTTTAGTATTTTGTTATTTACTGATTATGTAGCATTTCCTATTGGGGGCCTAGTGGTTCAGTGGTAGAGCATTGGGTTGGGATGCAGAAGGCAGCGGGCTTGAATCCCACCCCACTAGGCGTGGCCCCACCCGGACACCAAGGGCAACCCCAGTGATGGTCCCAAGCCCCGGACAAGAATGGCAAGGTTGCAGCACAAAGGCATAAATACAGCATATTTATTTACCTCAACCAAGTCCTAATACTGAAATTGAAAGAATTGTCAGTGTTGTGAGTGAAATGCTTAAGTTTACCAGTTACAGCAATGTTTTGATCGGCAAGTTGGTTTTGTGTTTATTCTGTTAAACCGCAGAAATGTCAAAGCATTCTGCATCTTTTTTGGCATAAAACACAGCATAAATAAATAAGAGTAAAAATGTTTTGTTGGTAACTGAAGTCGTAGTTTATATATATATTAAATACCCTGGGTTTGCAATTTTTCTTATTTAAGATGTATGTTTGTATTCACCTGAGTAAGTTCTACTGGTCTCACACAACCATCAAATAAGCAATTTCTTGCATGTAATTTTGACTATTTATTATGTTGATTTGATTTCACACAGAAAAAAAAGACTTGACCACAAACATCTGGCATCAAAATCAGTGTCTCAATCACAAGATGAAAATTGTTCGTCTTATTGTAAAGTTCATTAAACAAATGACATTAAAATAAACAAATTACATTTTTCCTTTACTAAATTTACCTCGACTCTTAATTTTTGTTGATAACTATTCTTCTCTATAGGGATTCACATGTGGGCCGGATCCTCATTTTGTGGGGAACAAAAATGTTTAAGTCAAATTTAGAATTTCACTGTCATGGAAAACAGCGTGAGCGAGCACATGAAACGACTTAATTAAATCTCTCCCCGGCCATCGAAGAGCGCCGCTGCTGGTCCCACAAGAAAAGATGCTCTTTTTTTCTGGTGAATAGAATTAAGCGCTTCTCCCCCCTCTCTCTTCCTCTCCCTCTCCTTCTCTCTCTTTCTCTCTCTCTCCCTCTCTCTCTTCCCCGCGACATATAAAGCCGCAACAGCTGGTCTCGTGCATCAGAGAGCCGCAGCTCTGCACGCGCCGAAGAACAGAGGTCAAAGAGAGAGTTGGTCACGAGAGACGAAACGCTCCGGTCTTCCATCCACAGATTTGGGACATTTTTTTAGCAATGTTTTCACGGAACTGTCACGACATTCCCGCTGAGTTTGCTTCATGGGAAGTCTTGTTTTGATGGTTTCGAGACAGTTCTGGACTCCGTGGTCGTCTTTTTGAACCCCTTTGACTTCCTTTTCCCTTTGACCGTTGGGATAACGAGGTTCCTCAGCTTGGTGTGAAGGCATCGCTTGAGCTGACTCACCTGCGCGGGGATTTCCACCGGAGTGTGTGTTGCTCCCATTAGAGCCAAATCTAATCGGTAAAATCGTTCAACTGGTCATTTATCTCTTCCCTGTTTTAATCACTTTTACTTCTGGTGCTGAACGGACAGCGGCGCTTGACTTGTGGCACGTGGCGAAAGGGAAGAGTCTCGCGCTGAGGGGGGAACTGTCCGGTACTGAAGGCACGCGGCTGGACAAGGGCACGCGAGTTTGCAGGGAGCTGTCCTCGTGCTGAAGAGCAGCGGTTTCGAATGCAAAGAACTGTATTTTTTAAAGAAAAAAAGAAAAGAAGAATACAAACAAAGAAGAGGGACGTTTGCACTGGATTCACTGGCTTGAAAGTTGCTGGGGCAATAGAAATAAAAGAACTGGTTAATTTTTTTAGAGCTCTACAGGTCTTCCAGTAGCAAATTAACGGAATGCAAACTGCATATTTTTTATTATAGGCTCCAAGAGGCACTCACAGATAGAGCAAATAGATATTTGAGAAATGGTGGCAGAAATAAATGAAGTATGCTAAAAGTACAGAAGCACTTAAGGGACTCTTGGTTCGTCTGATCTTTAAAAGCCATGTGTCGTCTCCATTGTGGGGGCTGTTTGATGGGAGGAAGCAAACTCACATTTGGCTGCTGAAACGCTAGTGTACGATAAAGCTAAAAACTACCCAACTTAATTTCAGCGTTTCAACTAAGGGAGATTTCGTTCAGGTTTAAAGCGGGGCTAGAAAGGAAAGCGAGTGTGTGTGTTTCTCGTACGTGTGTTGGAGCCACCTCTGTCCCATTATGCCTCGGTCTTTCCTGGTGAAGAAAGTGAAACTGGACGATTTTTCGGCTGCTGAGGTGGAGAGCTCGTACGGTCACAGCCGGAGAGAGGAGCTGAGCCTGAGGTTCCACCATCACGACAAAGGTTAGTCACACACAAACACACGCACACACACACACACACACACACACACACACACACACACACATACACACAGGACACAGGATCTGTTAGGATTATGTCAATGAAACGCTGGCTTTCATGTAGAGATGAAGATGTCAAGAAGTAATCCAGTTCCAAGTTTTAGTAACATTCTGATTCAAGTGCACTGATTTACTTTTATTTCTTTTGCTCGGTAACACAAATCCCAACCGTGCCTCAAGAGGATGTACAGCATGTTCCCCTTATCGCATAGGGATGCTGCACAGCACTTTCCAAAGGCAGTGTTTCTTGATGACTCAGTGGTTCCACAAATCCAGTCGAACTTTGCTAATATTCCCACTTCAGTCCTGAATAACTTTTGTAAATGAAACAAATGACAAGACATGGCATGGAAACAAAATGAACATGTTTTCTAATGAAACTCTTTGGAGAGGACAGTCATTCTCTTTAATTTGCATCCCCTGCAGTGCCAACATGGTATATACTTACTAAAACAGGAAATAAAAAAAATTTCACTTTTCATTGACTTTTTTCTTTCTTCCAGATTTTTACACTTTCCTATAAAGTACTATTTGATGACCTAACAAAGTGCTCATTATCTCTATCTGTATCTTCTACTAATGTACTTTGACAGAGTACCACGAAAACATCTGTATTAACAAAAAAATACAACTGAGCTCAGTGCAGAAAGCCATGCTAAATGATTATGCTGATAAATTATGTCAGCAGTGCACATGCGGTGGGATTCTCTGTAGCTTTGTTGCCCAGTATATTATTCAAATCAGGTCGATTTGAGCAGCTGTGAGTCTTTCTCTCAAGATGTTGACAATATTGCCTGGCTGCACTGATGCCAAAGGGTTCCCACGCACTGTATAATCCTGAATGCACAGGGAAGATACAATATAGCCAATAAAGCTGTCTATAATTTTAAAATCTTTGCGAAAATTTTGTTGTTAATGTAGTTGGCAAACACATTTGTTCTTCCATTTTGTTAAAAGCGATTTTTAATATTTAACTATTAACACTTAGATCAAATATGTATTTGCATTGTGACAGCGGTTGCTTGAAAAATCTACCAACAATAGCCTTATACAACAGCCAACCCTTTATCCCTATTTAATTCACCTTTTTGGATTTACAACAGGTTTACTGATTGATGCTGTTTGGACTTTTCAGCAGATTAACTTTGATAAACTGCATCAAATGTCCAAGAAAGATATGTGAGGAACGTAAGTTATTTAACAGTGGAAAAAACAATGCGGTAATTAAAGACAAGTGAGTGCTGGACTGCTGCCAACAAATATGACTTCAGCAGGATGATAATATTGCCTGTCATCTAAAGAATGTGTAAATATTCAAATATATTAAGTTTGTGCGTCTTCCAGCTTGTTAGCACCCCCTTCTGGTGAACAATCAGGGAATGTAGCTTTAAAAAGCTGAAGGAAAAAGTGTGTGTCAGTGCACTGTCAGAAGTGTGCACCACTGTGACTGCAGCCTGGTGGTTTTCACATTGTACCAAGGTCAAATTTGAGATAAAGAGATCCCAGGTGCTATGATGACAGAGTGAACAGAGAAAAATGCAGCAGCAGCAATAGTGTGGTGAGCTTGTGAAGACTGAGACTGCTATCTCTTGTTATAAATATAACAAGAGTTGGACTGAAGCAACTGCAGCTTGTTGCACACACCCCTAAACACACACACACACACACACACACACACACACACACACACACACACACACACACACACACACACACACACACACAAACACACACTGCTGTGTTTCTGTCAACTCGGCACATTTCTCAGACAGCTTGCACAGCTGAGTGCACAGCATTAAACACACAGACACACACAGAGTGATAGAGGAGGAGGAAGCAGTCAGTGACCTACAAGTGTCCAGAGCACACAAGCGTGTGTCAGTTAGAGCTGGTTTGGATCAAAAATTAAATTGTAGCTTGCAGCTCTCTGTCTTCCTCTTTCTGTCTCTCTTTGCCTCTCTGTATCTTTTTTTATGTTTTGACTTCTCTGTATTTCATAGGCACATGAAAGATGGATGTGTCTGTTTGGCAGAACATTTTAATCTTTAATAGGCATTTAGACCAGCTATCAGCTCTAATGCTGCTAAAGTACTTGAAATGAATACAGCATTGACACAGCAAGACAGACATGAAGACAGCTTGAGAGATACGAAGGCAAACAAACACAGTACACAGATGCTGAGCAGCAAACAATTATGTTTCACAGCACCAGGGAATGGTCAAGTATAATTGGCAAGTACCACACGAAACATTTCAGTGGAAGAAATCCGCTCCACAAACAGTTTCTGCCTCAAATATTGTTGTTTTGTGTGTTTCCAAGAGAATGTGACACTCAGAGTGTTTCTTTTAGACCAAATGTCCAAACGTTACATTTTTGCTCAGCAAAGTTGTTGTTTGTTGTTGCTGGGGTATATTCATACAGCTGACTGTACTAAGTCCTAACAATATTTTTAACCCCTTTTTTTATCAAAAATATAACAAATAAATGCAAAGATTTATATTACCACCAAACCTTATTTAAAAGGGCAGATCATAGAGGTATATTTATGTACGGCGGTTTGAGGACAGCAATACAGTCAGTAATATCAACACATACCTGTCACTGGTCACCCATTTAAATGTCCGTACTACAGCTTGAACACATCTGTGAAAAGAAAAGTGCATGACATTGGCTGTGAAAGGTACTGAACTTAATTGGAGCTGAGTGTCCACGAGTAAAAAACGGAGCGCTGCAGCGCCACCAAGACTGCTTTTAGTCCATGACCCAGGTTAAATAAGGTTTGAAAATAAACACTTGGTCCTGTTTCAAAACTTTACACTTGCTCTATAAAACTAGACACATACTCTCCGAAATGCAGACATCGTATATGCTTTGTTTCACTGTGCAATTACTGAACAGGATTTATTTTCTTTCTCTTTCTTTCTATCTCTTTTTGACTCCCCCTTTCTTGCCTTCCCCTCTACCTTACTTTTGTCTTGCTCTGTCTTAATTCAATTCAAAATGTTAAATTAGCATGAGAGCTGTAAACAGTGCTGCCAAACCACCAAACCACAATACCCATATTGGATGTAACATCACTCTCCCGTTTCCACATTTGAGTTTGTTCTTTATTTCTTTGACATCTCTCACCTCACTGTACCACTCTGTTCTTTCCCCCTCTATCTCTGTCTCTTGTTCTCATCGCATTATCGACCAGCTTCTGAGCTTTTCTCAGAACTGCATCATGAAATTATATTACCAGCAATAGTATCTCCTCTACTGCCTGTGTCTAAATGCTCACAGAGTGCTAATTGAAATGGAGAGCTATTGATCGACATAGATCCACAGGACTCATGGCTGTGCGGTATTAGCTGCCAGACTCTCCTTGTGTCTGTTAGACTTCAGCCTGTTGAGTGCAGGAGCCAATAATGGCTCCATTTTATCAGGATGTGTACATAAATATGCAGGATTCTTAGAAAGTTGCTAAACTCAGATAAGAAAACACTTTTCTGTTTAAGTCAAGAGAGAGAGTGAAACGTTATGGCCAATACACAGATAAATGCAATCAGTTCTCCTGAGCAAAACACTGGATCTCCAGCAGCTGTAATATAGATGCTCCGTGCACAACAATTGACATTTTGACAGTTTTAGTGTGTGACTGTATGCACCAGTCAGGAAAGGTGCAGCCAATGAGGAGAAATTGTGCTCACTGAACTCTCCTATGAAAAATAAAGATTTCCTATCTAGGAGAAAGTGTCTCCTTGCTAGCTAAGACATAAAAACACTTTACTACCACTATAAATACCAGCTCTTTCCCTCACTTTGTCTGCTTTAATTCTGCTACATATTTTATTTTTGTTTTTTTTAATGAATTTCTATCATATGCATGTAACAAAACATTATCTTACATGTTGATAATGTGATGCTGGCTGGTCCAAGTGATATTTAGAAACTAGAGAAGCCAGGCTGTACTCTGTAATATAATCGGGAGACAACAAGTGAAGCAGCTCTGTTAATAATGAATGAGTTTGGGTGAATGAGTTTGATTTGCGGCCTGTGACTTTAACATTATATGAGAATCTGTTTAATTGTATTGGTAGCAGTAGATACTGTAGTGACCCCAGGGTTGCAAAAGATGATAGCAATGTGTAACGAAATAAAATAATAGTTTTGGACTTCTTTAGCTCCACTACTGAAATGCTGACACAGAGGGGAGAGTAGCTCTAGGTTTTAAAGCTAAAGAGGTTTGTCAGTACTTGTAAATGTTGACAATAAAAAAACAGTGGATACTTTCAAAGGGTGTAGTAGGACATTTGTAGCATTCATGTGCTTTCTATCAATCCCCCTCACATTACTTTTTTTTCCAGGCTACGTCACTGATTATCTGAGTCCAAATCCTTATGACGATGTGGTAGGAAGTGACTCATCTGTCATCTCTAAAGTTTCCTCACCGAGCCCACCATCAATCATCTATGGCCGTATCAACGACACCTACGGTGGTATCCATGGTGATATCCATGAAGATTCAGACCAGCCGGACAGCCCACGGTCTGAGGTCTCATCATCAGCTGGAGGGTACATCAATGGGGACACAGCTGTGAGCGAGGGCTACACGGTAGATGCGTTTTTCATCATGGATGGACGATCACGAAGGAAAACCTCAGGACACCCCAGAGGGACCACCCAAAGGCACACCTGCAGCGAGTGCGGCAAAACCTATGCTACATCCTCCAACCTGAGCCGGCACAAGCAGACGCACAGGAGCATAGACAGCAAGATGGCCAAGAAGTGCCCCACTTGTGGTAAAGTCTATGTTTCCATGCCTGCGATGGCCATGCATCTGCTGACCCACGACCTCAAGCACAAGTGCGACGTGTGTGGCAAAGCATTTAGCCGGCCGTGGCTGCTGCAGGGCCACATGCGCTCACACACAGGTGAGAAGCCATTTGGGTGTGCGCACTGTGGGAAAGCGTTCGCTGACCGGTCAAACCTGCGTGCTCACATGCAGACGCACTCAGCCTTCAAACACTACAAGTGTAAACGGTGTAACAAGACGTTTGCACTCAAGAGTTACCTGAACAAACACTACGAGTCTGCATGCTTCAAGGGGGCGTTTTCTCCTCTCAGCTCACTGGGGGAACGAGAGCATGACTGAGGTTTATTTGATTTGTATCACTGATTTTACTGGGCTCACACCCCCCTTTTCTCCAACAAGAAGATCCCGAGACCACAAGGGATCAATGTCTTCTCTGCAAGGATCATGAGGAAAATGACAAAAATATACAACACATCTGTTTTTATCGAGACCCTTTCAGTGCTTCCTTTGTCTCTTCATATCTCAAGATATGTTCCCTTCAGAGGTTATTGTGAGCATCTGTGAAGATAAATAAAGCACACCACATCTAGCTCATCAAGATACCTAGATCTATTTAAGTCCATATCTATCCTTGTTGGGCCATGAAACCACACTGAAGCACAATTCCTCTTCCTTCTCTTTGTCTTTCTGTGACAGACATATCACAGGATTTTAAAGCATGAATCACATCATCAGTTTTCTTGCAAAGAGATTCAGTAAACTTTAACATTTTATGCTCTTTTGAAAAACAAACATTCATAATATAGGGATACACATTGGTGGTGTATCCTGCTTTTCGTAAAACTTATGTTGGACTGAACTTTTGAGGAGACAAAGCATCAGTACAAAGAACGCACATGGTATTTGTTCCCTGAAAGTTCATTTATACTATAGTGACATGTTTTACCTACTGTATACTGTGTCTGTTATGGTTACCGACACAACCACAATGAACTGTGAAGAAAATATGATGTGTAAAATTTAACCACAATATGGTAGATTTGGGCAACTAATCTAGTACAAAACATTTTGTAATTTTTCACCAATGCTGTTTTCCTAAAGGCAAATTTTGGCATCTGTGCTTTACTTGCAAACAACGGAAAGCAAAAAGTAATTAGGGAGACCAAGTTCAGGATCAGATGGGTAAAAACTCTCACTGAGCCATCAGGGTATTCCTTTACAAACAGTGTTCTCCTACAAACATATTTTTACTTGTCAATGTCAGCTGAGGATCCAGACATTGAAAATGTTCTGATGTCCTTAAAAGGTCAAACCTTTCTCAAGTGTTGCACAATTTTGTTTCCAGCGAGCCACGCAGTATTCAGCTTTGATGCTGACATCTTTTGTGTCTATTTATTACATTATTTATTTATTTATCTATTTATTTTGTATTAATTTGCACTTTATTGTGTTCAAGTTTTTTGGGCCTTTGTTACAAATATGCCAAAGCATCTGACACTTTCTATTAACTGGTCACATTTTTACTTTTGTCTGCCACTTTACTTATAACAACTACTGCATGCAAAAAATTACAATAGCCTAATAATGGAATCTATGCCAATTTTATGACATTTTGGGATATTTTGCCAAAACTTCTTAGATAACAGGCAAATTAAGCAAATTTCTGTCTTGGGCAATATTTCATTCATATCCAATAGAGCAATAATGCATGATATTTTTGACAAAATGTGAGTCATAACTGCTTGTAACATCTTGATTTTTTTCAAGTACCACTATTCTGTAGTTATGAGAATTGACATTTCAGGGAGTTAGCAAACCAAGTTAGTGTTAAATACAGTGGGTTGGGTTAAAAGCTCTATATTTACAGAAGCTGTGACACTGTTTTTATCTTCGCCTTCTCCAGTGACTTTTGTGAATGTTAAGCAGACTGATAAAGATCATTAGAGAGAGGAGAGTGAGTTTTGCCTCCTAGTTATAATTATATCTTGGCATCATTAGCTTATTGACAATTATGTCTGCATGAGCATTAGGAGCTGTTGGGCCGTCCAGGGATTCACACAGATGGCACAATTCCTTTAGATGGAGGGCTCTGGGTTGGGTTGGGATGGGCTTTTTTGTACATGGTTTATGCACTGCTTGCCTTGTATTATTATACTAAAATATTGTAGAAAGTAGAAGGTACTACTGTTGGCCTCTGGTGCTGAAACATAGATGGAAAAAAAAAAAAAAAACACAAATCAAGAATGAATGAAACGTCCGGTTCTTTTCTGCCATGGTAAATTGTTCTGTCATCTTATTGTTAAATAGGCGAAACGGTCATTAGTCCCCTGCTGTCCCTTTGATGTTCTAAATAGTGACAGAGAAACTTCCTCCTAAGAGTTGGTCAGAATCAGTGAGCTACCTCTCTCCAGGCTGAATCTCATGAAAGGATTGCTCCTTGGCTTTACATGGGAAAATAATTTACAAACTCAGACTCTGGAGCCAACAATACTCATTATACCTTCTGCAGAATTTCTGTTGTTTTTCTTTCCCTCATCTCTAGTTGTTGTGAGGTTGTGGTGATCCCCAATGCAATCATGAGGATTTTCAGTAAGCAGGGAAGACATTTGGTCAATATTTCAGCACCAGAGTTCACCAACAAACACTTAGATTCTACTCTGAACTACTGTAGCCTACTATAGCCACAAGCTAGTTTATTCTTATATAAAAGCACTTCATTCTATGAATTATATCTTAACTTTTTGAAAGATAGTAGCACAATAAAAGAGCATAGATTCAGGTAGACACTGCCTTGTATGTAGAAATAACATCTTTCTCCTTTTTCTATTATGGTGGATCAAATGTACAAGCATCCAAACAACAAAGATGCTGGTATAACACAAGATGTACTTTTTCAAGATAACACATGCAAATGTAGGTAAAATGACACTTCATTACACCATTTCAACCACAAATAACATCTCAACAATTTTCTGTCAAGAGGCCTTGTAAATAAGCACTGATGTGACTTTGGAGTCGGATTATTTCTACAGATCTGTGTAAAGTGACAAGGATGGTAATGATGATGATGATTTTTTTCTGGAGCTTCCTGATTTGTTTTGAGTTCTTCCTCTGAGGTCTTTTGGGACCTCCAGTGGTGGATTGAAAACGATGTAAAGCACAAAGACAACACTGGGCATTTTTGGTTCACTTCCTAATAAAAAAAATAGTTTAAACAGTCTTGTTAATATGTTTTCTTTTTTTTGGTAATAATTTCTCAACACTAAATGTGAGTTTTAAAGGTTTTTAGTATGGCTCTACAGAAACAATCTGCCAAAGTAAAGGTTGCTACTTTATCAGAGGCTGGTTAATATTTTCAGAAGTATACTCTCCATAGGTGTACGCTGTGCTAGAGGTACCACACCAAATTAAAACAAGTATACAGTGATGCTCTGTGAAGCTGTACTTAGGCTCATTGTTGCTACAGGCTAAAAGTCAAAATTCCTTTCTGACTGCTTGCAGTGACAATAAGAACATATAACATTGAGCACATTCCTTATCATAATTTTCTATTCCTTACCAGCTAATTAGCAGGAATCCCAAAGTTATTAAAATTCACCCTTAGAGGGGAACTGAATGTGTTCACCAAAGGACAAACCTCTGTCACTGCCACAAAAGAAACTGCAACTGTTTTAGATACTATGATTCAATATCAGCTAATCTGTAGGAGTAAAAATTTTTTAGTCATTTCATTTGTTATTATGCAATACTTTGCAAATGACAAACAGTCATCAACACATGACAAGGTGAATTACTGTATGAGGCAGGAACTGCTACAATAGAGAACTTCAAAGTAGAAAACTGCAATATTAATAAGCACATTGGTAGATCACTTAGTAAATAGCATGGGCACACAATTAATTATTAGTGATAATAAAATGGTTTATATATAAATGTTGATTTTGGCCCCTGTGCTTTCCTTGCAGAATAAATGGTTAATTGGTCTGTTATGAAACAATCATTAAGATGATTTGCCTACAGTATGAAAAACTGTAACTGATAATTATTCAGGGTACTCTCTCTATGTGTGTGTCTTGTTAACACTATGGTGACTGTGCAGACGTCAAAATATCTAAATCAAAGTTGGTCAAGTATAACAACCAAATTTAAAGACTCAGAAGGTTCTGACCAATAGTGTCAGTTGCTGCAGTAATGTGCACGTCCACGTTTTCTTGACATACATTGTATAAAATAAATAAATAAATAAAACCACTCTGCAGCTATTCCCAAGTATGATTTGGCATATATACACATTATCTTACATTCCCTTTGGGCAGCAAGTTAGTGCTGCCACCTTACAGCTGTAAGATATCGGTTCGAATCCACGCCGACTTTCCTTCCACAGTCAAAACACATGCATTTTAGGTTAATGGGTGACTCTAAATTGCCCGTAGGTGTGAATGTGAGTTTAAATGTCTGTCTGTCTATCTGTCTGTCTGTCTGTGTATGTCTCTCTGATATTTCTTTCACTATTTTCATTAAAAAAAAAAAAATCACAATTCACACTGAGCTGGTGAAATAAAAAAAAATGTTATGAGAATAGGAAGGAGCTATTCCAGTTGAATAGTCAGATATAACAGAACCAGGTATTTCACTGAAAAAAGTGATCAGGGCAGGTAATGTACACCCCTCCCTAGAAAAGTAAAACAAAAGATTCTGTGGTGCTTCATGTCCCCAGGTTTACCATATTCACAATCATAGTACAGTACATTAGCATACTATGTGCTACTATTTATCAATGGCTGGGTGCAAAAGTTTGCATCCCCTTGAAATTGCAAAACGAGTGAATGTTTAAAATGTACTTTTAAATAGCCAAGAGGATGCAAAGTTCCCCTTGATAAATTAAATTACAATTAACTTTAATAAAGTTCTAATGAATGAACATTCACAATAACTCAATGTAGATTACATAAATTAAAAAGTCTTTCTTTTACTCTTTTCCCATTTCCAGTTAAGGTGATAAAAACCTTTGCACCCAACTGAATTATGTCATATTTCAAATATTTAAATGTAAAATGCAGTTTATTAACTTTAACCCCTCAGGCTCTTATTGATTAAGAATTTAGCTTTAGCTAAATTTAGCTTGAATGACCATCAGATGCTCTCACTTGATCGCTAATGTTCTTATTGAACTTGGTCTCCATAAATTGTAGTTTAAATCACTACTGGTCACATGGAAGATCCCACTGACTGTGACTAGCCACGATCTTTAACTCTAAAGACAAATGACCTTCTATTAAAAAAGTGATTGATTTTTCTCGTATTGCTACTAAGGATATTGATTTCCTTATATTGTCTTTGGTTCACTAACAATACTAATTTTAACATTCACTGGACCTGAAAAAAGGATTCCTATCTATAATAGCTATTGTCAGTGTGTGTGTGTGTGTGTGTGTGTGTGTGTGTGTCCAAACCAGTCCAAACCGGCAAAATTTTACTTTGTGTTATAAGCTGTTTTGTGTCTTCTTGGATAGTCTATTTAAAGAGGAAATACATTTAAAATTATACTGTAATCACAATGCATTTTTAAAACTAGGTGTTTAAGATGGACATGCTGAAGTTCATGCTTAGTGTCATCCCACTTTTTACTATTTTCTTCAGGTATAATCTTCTATGTAAGTGAGATACCTGGAAAAAAAAAAGGGTTCCACTGGGTGGGGGCAAACATGAAGGTCACACCTGCAGCCAATCAGACTAGTTGCTCATGAATAATGTTAATGTTAATAGCTCATAACAGCTGCTGGAAGACGGAGTGTAATCTGGTCTGCTTATAGAGATGGATTTGGAGAATTCTGAACAGCTTTGGATGAATGAAAAGTAACAGTTTTAAAATACACTCAGAAATAATAAAATGAGTCAAAAAGGGCCACAATACCAGCTCTTTAAAGTTGGAAACACAAAAGTCACAAAAGTGACCCCAAACGTAAAATAAAAAAATGATTTCTTTATTTATGCAGGTTAGTCTCGTTGAGACACAGGGTCAATATTTTATTTATTGCCCCAAAGCATATAAATATGTTAATTCCTTTTTCTCATGATGCCTGACCTTTTAGTCTTTAGCAGATGAAGGATTTAAATAGTTCATACACTGTCCCTATGTAGTTTTCACCTTAAATCATTCATAGAGCAGAACTGTGAAGCTTACGCAGTGAACACAGCTATTCAGACACCCCTGGGTTTTATCACTGTTATGTCAAACACACGCTCTAAGAGATGTTTTGACTTAACAAATGACATAACATACTTATATTTCTTGCTGAGAAATAAAATTTCATCCAAGTCAGTGATGCATCCCCAAATGATCTTTGGCTTTGATTTTTATCCACTTTGACTAAGATGTGTCTTCACACCTGTAAGAACTCTGTGGTTAAAACCTGGGCACCCATTCCACAGTGAAATGGGTTTCAGATGCTGTATGTGATTTGTCTTATATTTATTCATGTCTAATATCACATGCTCTGTCGAAAAAGATGTACTGAACGATCTACAGAACCTGCCATGTTGGAGTGTGGATAGATTTATGGGGATTTCTAGATGCTATGCCTAGACAGCTATAGTTTACAGAGCTAGAGTTCATCTAAAACTCGCTGCCAGTTTACTCCAGTAGTCTGACATTTAATCCCAATGAGTGAAAATGTTTTTATATATTTAATAATCCCACAACCCCACTCTGAGCGATGTGGTATAGGTAATTAGATGCTGTAAAAATCCAGAAGGAGACAGTTTTTTAGCTGTAAATTTGGAAAAGCTCAGAAAAGTATTATTTGTGTTTCGTTCTGATGGTTTCACATATTATGAGAGTCTGATTGTGCATATTAGCATTTTGAGTGCAGAGCATAACATTTGTTGACGTCAAGAGAAGGGACTTTCTTTTGAATTCACCTACTTTGGATGTACGCTTTTCAACAATTGATTAAGTTGAGGCACAATAAGGAAAATGTTTGAGTTACAGGAAAAATGGCAGTTTGGGGTAAAACACAGAAACATCAACTAGCAACATGACAAAAGTTACAACACTGACATTATGGTGTCAAATCATAATAACTGATAACTCACAAGTCAACAGCACGACAACACTCAAACCATTTGTAGCACGACCACTATATCACGATTATCACCTTCAGGAGCAAAGGACTTTTACTTTCAGTGAATGTATGTGTGTGTAAATGAATGCAAATGCACAGTTTATAGGCTTTGGGTTTAATATTATGGCTCCCCAATCTGATAGGGAACATACTGTACAAAGGGCTTCTTGTAAACACATACATACACATGCGAATTTATAGAAAAACACCTGCAGCACAAACACTGTACTAAGCAAGGCAGTCACATTCATATACTGTATAGCAACCCACTTTCTTTAAATAGCACACATTTGTAAATGCACACACAGAGCATGATTCTGGGGGACTGTGCTGGATCTGAATACCCTCAAAATCTTCTTTTCCTTTCCGCTGTTCCCTTTCAGGAGTCGCCACAGTGAATCATGTGCCTCCATCTAACCCTGTCCTATGCATCCTCTTCTCTCACACCAACTAACTTCATGTCCTCCCTCACTACATCCATAAATCTCCTCTTTGGTCTTCCTCTAGACCTCCTACCTGGCAGCTCCAACCTCAGCATCCTTCTACCAATATATTCACAGTCTCTCCTCTGAACATGTCAAAACCACCTCAATCTGGACTCTCTGACTGTCCCTCTGATGTATTCATTCCTGATCCTGTCCATCCTCGTCACTCCCAAAGAGAACCTCAACATCTTAAGCTCTGCTACCTCCAGCTCTGCCTCCTGTCTTTTCTTCAGTGCCACTGTCTCTAAGCCGAACAACATCGCTGGTCTCACCACCATCTTCCGCACCTTTACTTTCATTCTCGCTGATACTCTTTTATCACACAACACCTGAGACTTTTCTCCACCTGTTCCAACCTGCTTGCACTCGCCTCTTCACCTCTTTTCCACAGTCTCTGTTGCTCTGAACCGTTGACCCTAAGGGATTAAAGTCCTCCACCTTCTTCACCTCTGCTTCCTGTAACCTCACTGTTCCCCCTTGGTCCCTGTCATTCACACACATGTATTCTGTTTCACTGCAGCTAAGCTTCATTCCTCTGTTTTCTAGAGCAGACCTCCACCTCTCTAGATTTTCCTCCACCTGCTCCCTGCTCTCACAAATCACAATGTCATCTGCAAACATCATAGTCCATGAAGATTCCTGTCTAACCTAGTCTGTCAGCCTGTCCATCACCAGAGCAAACAAGAAGGGGCTCAGAGCTGATCCTTGATGCAGACCCACCTCCACCTTGAACTCCTCTGTCACAACTACAGCACACCTCACCACTGTCTTACAGCTCTCATACATGTCCTGCACCACTGCAACATACATCTCTGTCAGGATCACTAACTTTACTTCCCCCTTCTTTTGCAGTCACTTCCTGTTCCTGGTCCCTTCACCATTAATCAGTTTCACCTGCTCTCACTCTTCTGTTTCTATACCTCCTCAGTTTCCTTACCAAGCTGCCAGGGTTCGAACTCCAACTTATTTGCTCCTGGTGAGCTTTGGCCAACTGTAAAACAGCTCCCCCATCAGTGTGTGAGTGTGTCTGGTTGTTAGTGTGAATGAGAAGCAGTGTAAAGCGCTTCGATTTCCAATAGGTAGAAAAGTACTATATAAGTGCAGAGCATTTACCATTGTGCCGTCCTGCTGCAGCAGAGAGGAACTGTGATGTTGGCAATAGAGTGGAAGATTGGTGACATTGGTTGGAGGGAACCAAACAGCATTATTTTGGTCATACAGACCACAAGAATCTGGAGTGCCTCCACTCTGCTAAATGCCTAAACCCCTTCTTTTTTGTCGCTTTGACTTCTCGCTCTCATACAACCCTGGTTCCTAGAATTGCAAAGCGGACTACATTCTACCTTCCTCAGTCCGTCTTGCTGCAGCAAAAGTCGAGACGGAAGAAGAGCTCATTCAAGCCCTTGACCATGCACCAGGTACCTTCTTTATGTTCCCGGGAAACCTTTGTTACAAAGTCATTAATTGGTGTCACACCTCCAACTTAACCTATCATCCTCCCGGACCCTTTTTGTCATCCAGCGATGCTTTTGGTGGCCCCACCATGCCCAAAGCTAAGGATGTTGCTGCACAGCCAGAGTGTGCACATGCCAAGTCCCCCAGATATCCTCCCAGAAACCTTTTCCAATCCCTACCTGCCCCCTAGGAGATCCTGGCCCCACATCATCATGGACTTTGTGACTGAATCAACTGCCATTGTTTTCAACCCAGGATACTGATGCCATGGATCCTTCAGCCGCTGCAACAGTACAACGCTGTCAACTCCCCTGGCAAAGACTACGCCAATCACTTCTTCGATCAGTGTCTAGTTACGAGAAGTGGGCCAACAAACGACACTCCCCGGCCCGCCAGTATGCTCCTGGTCAGAAGGTCTGGCTTTCCACCATGGACTTTCACCTTCAGGTGCCCCTAGCTTTGTTTATCCCTTCCCCATTTCCAAAGCTGTCAACCCCGTGGCCGCCAAGCTACGTCTACCCAAACCACTTGTGTCAGAGGTCGAACTAGCAATGTTATTAGTACAAATTTAAAAAGACTTCTCTTCTTTACAATTTCTCTAAAAAGACCTTAAATTGAGTGGTTTTTAATCAGTACAAGCTACTTAACTCAAATACCTGTCTCTGATCTGCCTGTTTTATCTATAACAAGACCAAATAACAGAGCTTCGTCCAGGACACTAAGGACATTTTTGGACCTGTAAATTAAAGTGTTAACAATAAATGCTTTCAAGGTCATAACTGTGCCTATTTCAAGCTGCAAGGAATGAAAACAGCCTAATGATTACCGCAGACATGACCTGCGGATAAACAGGTACAGTAAAAGGTGTTTAATGCAGTAACCACACAGAGGGAGAAGACAGAGGATGAGAGGAGAGAAGACAGGCAGAGGAAGAGACAGAGATAATGAAACAGAGATAGAGAAAAGATGGTGGTAGTCAAAGAGGCAGTGAGAAGGAAAGAAGTGTCAAGAGGCACTGAAGAAACTTAACCTGAGCTCTAAATGGCTCCTTAACAAGAGGCTGAGACAGCAAAATGAAATTATACACACACAGACAGACTCCCACACACACACACACACACACACACACACACACACACACAGACACACACACACACACACAGAGGAAATACCATGATTTCACACTTTATTGCTGTGAACATGTGAACAAACGAGCATATTAACTTGCATTTTACATGTCAGACATTTGGTTTTGTGTTCTGTTTGCCAACATTAATTTAATTGCCCCAGCCATGAGTATGGCACTCACCTTTACCACCCCCCCACAAACACACTCTATATTGTATCTATGGTCAAAAGGAGTTGATATGCAACACACACCCATACACACACACACACCCCTCTTCCCCAGTACACATTTAGCTTCACACACGGTGATAGGTCTTTTAAAGTGGTGTTTCACACCTCATCGCATTTCAATTAGTAGGTAAGACACACAAACACACACGCACACGCACACACACACACACACACACACACACACACACACACACACACACACACAGAACTTGACAGTCTGTCCGTTGGGTGAAGAAGATTCATTTGGATTCTCATCTCCTCTCTTTCCTCTTCCCTTCTATGTGCCCTTTCTTTTCGCTCTCCCTCTTTCTCTGCTTATATCCCCTCTGTATATTCACTTTGCTCCCTCTCTTTCTGTCTTTCTCTCCATATCAATGTGAGTGACAGTGGTTTGACCTCCTGGGTTGTCAAGGGAGGCTGTTGCACAGACGGCCTGAATAGAGTAAGCTCTCTCCTGTGCACATGTCTACTTAGGGCTGGAAGAAGAGGAAATCCAGCAGCCGCCTTCTCACACACATAATACAACACAGGGCAGGTTATCAGCAATGTAATCTGACTCTGTTAATGTGACTTCTATGAAAGGAAAGATTTTATTTCCTCCCAGGTCCTGTCACAGTAGTCATGTAAGAAAATGTTGCTATCTGGAACCAAAGTCCAAGCAAGATAGTTTTATTTATATCACTCAAAAGCACAGCGTTTCTTCACTTGTTTTCACTCGTTCACTCGTTCACTCGTCTACTTTTTGGTCGAAAAATCTTTTTTTTTACTGTTAACCTTTCTATATTTTGCACTTTTTAAACGTAATTGTTCGTCAACCCTAAAGTTTTGTTGTAATTGGTAAAATGACTGCTGTAACACTGACATTTTCCTTTGGAACTGATGAAGTACTATCTGGTTATCTGTGAAACTGAATAGTACAACGTGTCAGCAGTCAACCCTGTGTCCTAAGCTGCAAACTAAAATAATTTTTTACAACTTCTACCAAAATATTTAGTTTGTTTGCATTATCAAACTTCTTTTGGTTGTGTTTGCCATTCACAACACTTGACAAAGATGGTAAATGGTAAATGGTCTGCACTTATATAGCGCTTTTCTACCTATTGGCACTCAAAGCGCTTTACACTGCTTCTTATTTACCCATTCACACTCACACTCATACACCGATGGAGCTGCTATGCAGCTGGCCAACACTCACCGGGAGCAACTAAGTTGGGGTTCAGTGTCTTGCTCAAGGACACTTCCACATGTGACCAGAGGAGCCGGGGATTGAACCAACAACTGTGAGATTGGTGGACAACCGCTCTACCTTCCTGCGCCACAGTCGAGTGTGGTCCGGATCAATACAGTAATAAAATTTCACTTTCAATGTGTATATTTGCTTTTAAACAAAACCTGTCTGTAAACCACTCTAAAAATTCGTTTTTTTGAGGTAGAACAGCAACAACCAAAAATTGGTAATGTTAGTAAAAATCTTTCATCGTTGGTGTAAAACGTGTGAAGTCAATGGTTGTAAAGTGAAGCAGATGTTTGGTCTCTAAGCCGAACTAATTTAGTAAGGGAGCTGAGTTCAGTGTTTGGAGTCGACCCCACTTCCATCCCTTCATTGTGACCAACCGCAGTACTGCAACCTCAAACATCGATCAACCATCTTTGTATCATGAATTTTTTAAAAACATGAATATTTCATATTTTTTAGACTTTACTAAAACTATGGGTGTGAATCTCTCCTTCTCAAACGATTCAGTATGTTGATACATGAGTCACGATTCAATACAAAAAAAACACAAGATTCAGCTGATGTCAATTTCTGTTCAAACTACACATTATGTAAAGTACTAGACTTTACAGTTTTTGAAGTACTGTTTGTTACCCAGTTACAATTTATTTTACCTATTGTAGTATTATTATTTTTTGACAGCCTTATCGATTTCAGAATAATTTCCTACAAAATTTATTTTGACTCTGTGGTGCAATAATGCAGTTGAATCTCTGGTTTTATATATTTCAAAAGACAGGTAAAAGTTTTGCCTTGCCATTTGCATTTTGTTTTATCTTACAAATAATTTTATTTGACCTGATGTTTGTGCTGAACCTGTTTAATTGCTCATGCTTCTTATGCTGTTTGAAGATGTCACAGTGTTTCAAGATTTCAGCAGCTGATTTGGTGAGTGTAATAACCAATAGGAATCAGTGGTCAAAACTATAAAAAACTAAGCCCAAGTTATAATAAATCACATCACTACGATATTAAATAATTTCTACTCTCTCACACAGTCTGCAATGTTCATCGTCACGCTACGGCTTGACTTTATTGGGTAACGCGTCAGTAATCATCTCAGCTCAGGCTGTAATAACTCACAATGCACTTGGGGGAAAAATCTCATTTTCCAACGTAACTGTCGGATGGTGAATGGGACAAGAGCTTTGAGCTAAAGCATAGCAGCATTGTCAGTTGTATTTCATGTAACTGGCACACAGGTACAAGGGAACTGACAGAGGTCACCCAGAGATCAATGGGGAGGGAACCTGCTCTCTTACTGACCATGAGTATAAGCGAGAGAGAGATGCATAGGGTGCACAGTGCACAAATTGAATCTTTCCAACTGGAAAACCATTGTCTGTGCATCATCTTCAAATAGCACACACACACACGGTGAGGGTGAGACAGGTGTTAGGCATGACAGAGGAAATCGATGCCACCGTTTACTTAATACACGCACACATCGGTGACCCTGTTTTCCTCTCTTTAAATCCTTTCTTTCTTTCTTATCTTTAATCCAGAATTCTCCTCTCTTCTTCATCTTCCAGATTCTCCTTTACAGACTTTTCTTCTCCTCTGATGCCACCGTCACTGCTCTTACAGGACACTCACTGTTACACTTCAGGGTGTGCAAAGTTTGTTTGCCTTGTTAAACAAATGCAATTCCTCAGAAATGTGTGTTGCAGTAGATCACTGCATTTCCAGGATTACCAGGCAGATGCATCATGTGAAACCCTGTTCTGTTGCTTCTCACACCCACATAGATTTATTGTTTTTTCTGTGAGATGAAAAATACCATTTATGGCTGATAATGGTTTTTTTTTTGGTAATCTCTCTCTTTTTCTAATGTGTCTTTTATTGCACCAGTACAGAACAAAGCCCTCAGGCACTTTGCGAATACACACGCACACACACCCTCCTCATCTACCTCACACATACAAGCCGCATACTGAAATATAATATAGTATGTTTGGTTAAATATTATCAACACATTACACAGTATACTGTGTAAGAAATACAAACATGCCAACACACGCAGCCTCTGTAGTGTTGATGTCAGGCTTTAACAGTATCCATGAAGCACTAACTCCGTTTCATTTGTCAGTTCACTGACAGTCGCTCACACAAAACAATGTTGTTTTTCATTATTTTGGTTTTATGAGCAAGAAGCTGTATTTTGCGGTTAGTCTTTGGAAACATATTAAGCGGACAGATTAAAGGAGAAACACAGACAGAAAGTGGACAACACAGAGAAACCAGACGTTGCAACTAAAGAAAGAGAAAATGGTTCTGTGTGAGTGTACCCTGTTGCCAGTGCTATTAAAGTTGTATTGCATGGGGCTTTTAGAATATCGACCATAAGCCGAGCAACTTTAGCTAATAATTTTTTAAAAACCTCTGTGCTTTGTGCACATCAGGGCCCCTCCCTTATGTGTGTGTGTGTGTGTGGATTGTCGGCCTGTGTTTGTGTAAGACCTCAAAGGCACGGGGCCCTTTCAGACATGTGCTGCAGTACCAGTGGTCTGCAAATTTTTCATGGTGGTGGCATCATATTTAAGAGAATAAAGCAACACAAATTAAATGAAACACATTACATGTACAGTTCAGTCAGACACCTATGTCAAGAAACTGTGCATTTGCAGAAAGGGAAAGAAAATTTAAGTATAATACAGGATTTTGCAGAATTTGCTAATAGATTCTTGTGTGGCAAAAAGGTTTTTCCATATATGACCTGCCTGATATAGCAGACAACATAAAAATCTACAAACCACTCAATTAAAATTCCTTAAGTAAAAAAGAGAATGGCCTGATCAAAGCAGTTCTCTTACTGACCAAAGAGCTATGCCAACAGTATCTTGCTTTGTGTTGTGAGATCTTCCGCAGTGAATGGCTAATATCATGTGAGCACTGCGGTGTTAGCAGAAGCAGTGTGTGTTTGAGAGACAACACAACTGAAACAGGGAACTAACTTGAAACAGAATTCTTTGTTAATATGTAAAGAAATAATCAAAGAATTTTAGGTATGAAGGCGTTACAGGAAGAAACACAACCACAATCACATCATAAACTCAGAAATATTCACCTGGAAGAGTGATAATGTTGAGAAGGAAAAGAAGGAACTGGTGAAAAACAACCAGATGTGAAGCAAAGGAGAGAGAGGGGACCTCTTATTACAGCGTGTGTGTCCTTCCACATGTTGCTATGTTTCTTTAAAAAAAAAAACACTATTGAACCTGGTTTAATAGTGTTAAACCACTACAGATCTGCATCTTTGTACTTTGCCTGTGAGCCTTGTCAGGGTGGGTAGTGAGTCATCATGAGAGCACAATGACAATCGCTGCACTGCAATCTCTTTATCTTTGCCCCCAAGTGTCAGCAAAAGAAGATCGTTGTTTAAAGCATTTCATTTTTTTGCATATAAATGAAATAAGAATAAAAGGTTTTTTCCCCGCTCCTGCTGTAACAACATACAGTAATTAACATTATTAGTGGTACACATTCATATTAACATACAGACAACTCTCCACTTTTTGCTTCAAGGTGACTCTGCCCAAAATTAAGCAACCAATGCTTTGTCTGTGAGATAAAGAGGAAGACCAGAGAGAGAGTGAGCGAGAGAGAGAGAGAGAAAGAGATGCATGTGGCCAAACAGAGGACAGACAGAAGTTATTCAAGCTTTTCTTCCCCCTGAATAATCCCAGTTTTGTCCAAATTTAGTTAGGAGATTGTAGAACATCCCGTCCTTGACATCAGCCAGAAAGTCATGTAACAGCACCAACTTCAATCTCTCTGTATGCATCTCTCCGCAGGTGTCTTTACTGTTTCCTATTATTTCTCTCTAATCTCTTGTTGCCTTTGCCATTTATTCATCTCTCTGTTAGACAATCTATCTGTTTAAATGTGCATTTAAAATTTGCATATGGAAATGATAAGTCGAGTTTTCTTGACATTTGGATGGAAAGTTGGTTATTAATGAAATAGTATGTATATGCCTCACTCTGGATTTTATGTCTGGGTGTCATATGGCCTATTAGCACCTTTTTAAAAGTCACTTCTCCATCCAAACATGGCAATAAACTATATGGGGAAAGCTGTGCACTAAGTGAGATCTATAATGTAATAATAAAATTAAATAAAACTTGATGCCATATATACACACACGCTACACAACAGTAATTTTAATGGAATCATGAAATTAAATGGACAAAGAAATAAATGAGCTGCCCCATCATCTGTCCAATAATCTTTATCCTCCTATCCAGTTCAGGGTCACAGGGGCCTGGAGCCAATCCCAGATGTCATTGGGTGAGAGGCTGGGTACATCCTGGACAGGTCACCAGTCTGTCTTAGGGGCCAACACAGACATTCACACCTACAGACATTTAAGAGTCACCAATTAACCTAACATGCATGTCTTTGGACTGTGGGAGGAAATCAAAGTACCTTGAGTAAAACCATGAAAGGAGAGTAAAAAATGGACACGGAAAAGTTGCAGCCGGCAGGTAAAGTCAAACCGGGGTCCTTCTGATAGGCAGTGGTGCAAACCACTCCACCGTGCTGCTCCCTTTCAAGTTTTAATTTTGATTTTTTTTGTTTTTATTTTCAAATAGTAACCACAATATTCACGGTGTGTTTTATTGCTATGATATATAGTTTTCTATATTAATGACAAACCACTGAAAAGTCACGTCAAGACACATAAAAAGGTAAGAATGCTAATAGATTAAGTTTGCTAATAGATTAAGTTTGCTAACAGACCGAGAACAGCAGAACAAGTGTTGAATGTGCAAGATCCCATAAAAGCATATTTAAATGTTAATACAAGTACTTAAAACGTAATTAAGGGGTTTCAACTTTACTTTGTTATGCCATTAGGTTTAGTTGCTAGTCGGTCCTTGACTCCCAGTTTGATTCGCAGTTTTACTTCGCAAAGGGTCCTTTGACAAGACCCTGAACCCAAGTAGTAGAGTGCTTCAGAGTGTGCTGGTGTCCAACAACAATTTCTCCATGAACATAAATAAAGTACCTACATACCAGGGGTTTACTTTTGCCAGATAAGGGCTGTCAGGGACCGAGCAGGTAGACACAGGACACGGGAATAAAGTCACAAAGAAAATGGGTTTTATTTACCCAAATGTAACATATACGAAGAAATTTAAATTCACTAACAAAATGCAGGCCCTAAAAGAGGTCAACAAAAGACAGCTAACTTAAACTATCAAACTGAAATTACAACACAAGTTCTAACCACAACAGAGACAAAACTGACCTAACCTGACACACAAGGGGCAACATATATACTGGCTGGCCAAACCAATATTACACACTAATGGTAGACATAACTGTAACTAGACAAATTATAAACAAATTCTAGACAAACAGTTTAGTAACATTAGCCCATTACTTAAATATGCAAAAGTAAAAAAGTAATAACCAAAATATGAACCAAATAAAGTTAAATAACCTATAACAT
The DNA here is from genome assembly GCF_033026475.1 of Channa argus. NCBI lineage: Eukaryota > Metazoa > Chordata > Actinopteri > Anabantiformes > Channidae > Channa > Channa argus. Next base: position 13,310,814 of record NC_090197.1, read on the forward strand.
CTAAAGAAACTACCAGGGTCAGATTGCAATTATAGAATAACGGGTGCACACACACAAGGGCCAAAAATGTGCAAGAGCACAGAGTGGTCAAAAGTGGGAATTACAAATAACCAAGTATTGAGATGGCATTAGGAAGGAATAATAGAATATAAACAGAAATACACAGATAATATAAACAGGGGTAAACAGGTAACAAACGCAAGCATAAAACGGGGCAATAGATAAGGATGAACGGATAACCAAAACTCAAATAACCAAATAACCCACACTCAACGGTGACCAACAGATGCAGATACACAAAGACAAAACCTCAGACCAAAAAGTGAGAGTTCTCAAAGAGAAGTCAGGTAGAGAAAGGAGGCCGGATTCCAAACTGGAAACCACAGTATACAGGAGCACAGGGAATGCAGAGAGACAATCTGGCAGGGGACTTTTAAATAAGCAAGGGAACAGGTGAAAACATTGATTGATGAGTTGTGGAGTAGCTGAAATGACTAGAGAGGAAGAGGAACAGATGGATTACAAAATAAAAGCTGGGAAACAGGAAGCAGGGCTGTGGACAACAGGGTGAGGGGAAACGAGTGAAGGGCAGAGTTTTATGGGAATAGTGGAAGAGACAGAGAAAGAGGGGCAGAGGGGGGTGTGCAGGTATTAGAATTGCCAAAGGGAAGGGTGTGTGAGTGGGTAGATTAATGCAAGGATGGACAAAAGGTGGCGGTGAGTAGAGTCCAGTGTCAGATCCATGACGGAAATAATGAGTAACAGCAGTTTAATGCAAAACAAAATTAGCTCATCACTTTATGTTAATGTCTTGCCAAGGTGAAAAGTGGGAAAGACTATGAAAAAATAAAAAAAAAATGCCCAGGTGTTAAATGGCATCACCAGGCTCCTACTGTTCTTCAACGTTAGCAAAATGAAAAAAACGGCATCCTGTCATAAGGGAGAGTGTAGTCAGTCATGTTGGGGAGTCTGGGAACCATGCAGCAACTCAGGCCACTAACGGTGGCCTCCAAATGACAGGCTACAAGCCACACATTCGTCGTAACGTCGTAGTACTCAACTTCACGGGTGCTGCTTGAGCCGCAAAAGCCCCCAACAACAAACAGAAGGTTATCAATGACTTCAATGCCAAAGTTGCCACGGGGGCTCAACATGGAGGACACTGTGTGCCAGGCATTGGTCTGGGGATTGTAGGCCTCAGCACTGCTCAGCCATTTGATTCCATCAAAACCGCCAACCTATGGAAGGAAAAGTAGAGAAGCAAATCACATGTTTAGAAGATGGAGCCAGTGTCCCAGTGCACTTATCTGTTCTTTGTTAAAATAAAAGTTCTAAAGTGAACCGATTAATAAATAGTGACTTCAAAGCGCCAATAAATGTGTTTAATAGATAAAATTGGAACGTGACTCTGGTTAGGACACAAATCTGGTAATTATATGTTGAAAAACCATTAACTCCCTTTAACTAGCATGGAAGTACTGCTGACCAAATCTCTCCCATCAGACACTTTGTACAGTATGATACGTGAGTGTTGGCCGTCTTTCATATACTCACTGCGTAGACATGATCTGCATATGCAATGACTCTAATTCCACTGCGTCTGCTGTTCATTTGTGAAATCAATGTCCACTGGTTGGTTTCTGGATTGTAGTACTCGGCCGTCTTTAGGTCCTCGCTGCCATTGAAACCACCACAAATATAAATCTAAAGAGAAAAGGGACAAAGGTAAGTGAAAGCAGAAACACCGTCACCATGACGTAGTTTGTTAGAGAGTGCTTTCAAAATCATTTAATTCATTTCAATTTCAAAATGTCCCCGTTAGTGTTATTTCTTACTTTACTACTAAATTCTACTACTACTAAACTAACTAACTACTAACTACTACTAAACTTCTGCACTTTAATGAAAAGTAGAAATTTTGTATTTATGAGATGTTTTAACTTTCCAATTTAAGTATTGCCCACTGAACCATATTCATGGACTGAATGGAGCTGAAAAGTACATATTGAATGTGTACCCAGATGTTCTCTCACTTCACTAACCTTGCTGTGGAGTACTGTGCAGCTGGCATTGGTCCTCTTCTCGTGCATTGGTGCAATAAGAGTCCACTGATTGGTTTCAGGCCTGTAGTGCTCTGCAGTACTGAGTTGAGTTTGTCCATCAGAACCACCAATGGCATAGATGCACCCATTTAACACTGTGACACTCACATAGCTACGATGATAGTGCATGGGTGCTGCCTTGTGCCAGGTGCTTGTACTGAGGTCAAACCTGTGCAAAGTGTTGAAATGCTCCCCCACATCATAGCCACCAACACAATAAACATGCTCGTTGAGGCAGACGGCACCGTAAAACCCACGAGGACGCATCTCAACTTTTAGCATGCCGATCCAGGTGTTGGCGCAGACATTGTATATTTTAATGCCATTGAATGGATAGTCGCTCCAGGAGGCAGTGATCAACAGGACGGCATCCGGAAGGCGAGGGCGGGCGAAGGGTTTGCATTGGACATCGGATTGCAAAAGTCTGTTTGTGGCCATATGACTTATGGTTTGCATGGCATCATTGGCTATTTCAAGGCACTCATTGTTCTTACTCACAAGCCTATTGGACATAAGAGTGTTTTTGATGTACTCCTTACTTAACAGGGCAAGCCGGACCTGGACAGATAAAAGAGGACACATTTAATGAACTTAACTTAATCTACTGTAGTAAAGTCAAGTGCCCAGACAACTCATGCTGTTCAATATGTTGGCATTTTATTAATATTTTGAGTCATGATTACTGGTTGGAAAGAAATGTTCAAATGTTTTATCGTTATTAAAAATGTTTGATGGTTTTTATCATCACCTAACGAATCCCACACTAACCAAGCTCCAGGTGTGTAACCATCCTCAGCTGGACTGCTCAGATGTTAGGTTTTATGTTTCCCCATAGTGGTTTAATTCCCAGTCCTGGCTAGTAGTTTTGTTTGTAGCCAATACCTTTGGCAAGACACTATACGTTGTCTTGTGAGCACCTCCTTCAGTGATTTTCTGTTAGTATCTCTCTTACCTCTTATTTTCCGTTCTAAATTGTCTAGTGAATTTATTTCCCTACTACCTTTGTTTTATTTTCTTCAGTTCATATGCTGTGTTTCTGTTAATGAGTAGTTTAATAAATCTATTTGATTGCACTCCTAGTCCTGACTTGTGCTTTTGGATCCATGTGTGTGTTGAAATCTTACAGAATTAACTGCAATTTGGCGGTTGTTACAGCATTGATTACACCAAAGCAGTCAGGATAACACGACCATCTAAATGCTGAGGATGCAAATCGGGGTTACATGCAGTGGCAGAATTTTACCTTAGACAAAAGCACAGTGATGTGTCCCTCCCGCTCTTCAGGTAGGTGGGAGATCCAGTGAAGAATGGCCTCAAACACAATGCTCTCCTTTGAAACATTGAGGTCATCTCTTTCAAGTATGTCAGTGAGTTCCTGGAAAGAAAGCTGCAGGAACTCATCTTGGAAAACCACCTGCCTAAAGTGATGCAAGATGTAGCTGTAGGCCCTGTGCCGCAGTTCAGGGCAGAGGCAGATGTTCGTGAACTGCCAGATGCCAACGCAGTTCTCTGGGCAGAGCTGCTCACTGAGGAAGTTGGAGCAGTTTTCCACAATGTCCATTACATTTAGCATATCAGCTGCTAGCAGCAGGCCCTGTACATTGTCCTCAGTCACCATGACAGAGCCAGTGCATGCAAACTGGATGATGAGCTCCATCATTTGAGGAGACAGGATGGACACGTTAAAAACCTTCCTGTCTGCAGTTGACCAGCGGGTGAAGAGAGCTCTGAGGGTCAGGACAGAGGCATAGCAGAAGACTATGTATTCTACTTTTTCATACTGACAACAGTCACACAGTATTGTACAGTTTGTAGCCTGTCTATTTTTTTAATCATCAGGTTTTTAATGACCTTTTCTTGCTCTTTGCATTGCTATGTAACAAACCTGCTTTGAATCAGTTTAGCTCTGACAACTGTTGTTTCTTACACTCAAGTTAACAACTATAACAAAACTAAATTTTTTAGCTTATCCAAGGAGTATAAATTTATCAGATAACTTACCGGAAGTATCGGCTGCAGTTACAGAGGATGATCTTGTGTATTTGAAATTCAACATCCTCAACTTTGATAATGGCATCACAAAGTTTTCTCTCTAGACGAAGTTCATTAAATACCGAGGTAGACTTGGCCTGGTCACTCATCTGGATGTTTTGACAACTTTCTCTCAGCGTTGTCTGTAGGTTTGTCAAGGAAGTAGAGAATTTAAGTCAAAGCTCCCTTTGGGCTTTTAATTGGAACCTTATTACAGCGCAGTTGACCAGAGATAACTGAGTAACTGTAACTGAGTACACGTAATTTACTTGTACTCAACTCCATATTTGCCTTTGAAGTTTTTGCCTTTGAAGTGTTCAAGGCTAACTGGCTTTGAAGTTTGGGAGAAAAAAACAAACTTTCAGAATAAAAGCCTTTTGATACTTTTTCAACTTCAGTTTTTTCAGCTTTGCTTGGAAAAATCCTTTAAGCACTGAAGCATTCACAGTACATTTTCTTTTTGGAAGTGCTTTTTGGAGTTTATATATAGATTATTATTTGACACGTAAAATAATTTAATTAATTATAACGTATAAGAGAGGATGAAAATAACTGTTAGTACATAAAACAACTCCATTAATAAGCTATAGCTTATAATACATCATTAACATCAATTTCATTACTGTTTAAAATACACTGATTTCTCAGATTATTTTTATGTGCTATTTTCCATTTTGTCTTTGTTTAACATGCATTAGTCTGACAATATTTACTAAATAATGTAAACTAAGTGAGCTTAGATAATTTTAGATACAGTACAGTAGTCATTGAAGCATTAAGCGTATTATATATTTTGCAGTTTTTAAAGGTGAAAATAAAAGTCGACCCGTGCCAGTCTTGTCCTTAGCCAATGTAGCAAATGTAAATGTGACCGAGTTTAAATGTTCTCTTAAAGCTGAGGGATAATTTATATATTTGAAAAAGTCACAAACACTGTGTGTTGACACCGAAAACTTAAATTACATATTCGATCTTGTAGTGGCAAAAGTATTATATTAAAATGTTTTATGATTATTTTTATGTTTCCACTTGGTCTGGAAAAATATTACCTCAAACAAAATATATTTATTTATACAGTATTTAACCCAACTCATGTTGTCTAAGCCTCAAAATTAGACAGGACTGTAGACATCAACACACCTGTGACTCTAACCTATTATCAAATCATTCAGTGGCCATTGTCTGTTGTTTTTAGCATCAACTATGGGACTGTAGAATTAGGTACAAATCCAAGATGGATTGGGTTAGGAAAAGATTGTGTGGATTAAAATAGAAACAACACTGACTAAAGTAACAACATTGTCTTCTATAATTCCGAAAATCCCTATAATTCAGTTGACAGTGTTTTTAGGGAGCACAACAGTGTCTCACAACACTGTCAACTGAATTATAGGAATTATGTCACCACATGGCACATGCCGTACTGTATTTATTATTCATGTTGCCAATTTCCCCCATTTTACACTAATGGTACCACCAACAGGTTACCACACCACAATGGCAGATAATCTAAAACATGTTACACAGATGCATTTAAAAAATATATTTCATATCATCAACCATAAAGTTCATCGTAAACATAATTTGTATGTTCATAAATATAAACATAAATATTCATAAATATTCCCCCAAAATAATATTATATTATGTAAAAAGTAAAATGTGAAATTCAGGCTTTTCATGATTGACAACATGTAAAATATTGAATAAGTGGAGTCTGCACTGCAGACCAGGTTGTTTATTTGTAAAATGTTTACTAAATTATTATTAATATTTTTTAGCAGAAACAGAATAATTGCATAAATGGATATGAGCCTATAAGCAGGATTTTTTTAAAGGCATTAAACTGTTTAGAATTTTTTTTTTAAAGATCCAGCCACTTTCACACTTCCACATTAAATTCTCCTGCACATGCAAAATGACCGCGTACAAATGTACATGCATTCATGCAGGAAGGCATTAATGTACTCACAGACACACAGAGTCAAACAAATGTTTATGGCCCTGAAATCTGCACTCAGTACATGGTATTAAACCACTGTTTTCCTCAAGGGCAAACACAGCAGGTATCCTGAGATCTAATTAGCTGGTTAGCCTTTGGTTGACTGAGTAAAGACCCCATCCAAAGGAATTCTACACTGAGTTCATAGCATTTTCGTCTGATAGAACGAAAATGTGAGCAGCAGCGAACAGTGGGAGAGAGCATTGTGTTGATGAATGGCTACTAAATACAGGAAATTCAGATTAAACAGTATCTGAGGAGGTGCTGAAAAAAACGGAGTGGATATGAATGACTGTAATCAAAAGATTTCATCGAACTACACTGAGGTCAGTCTGCTTGTTTTCAAATCACTGGGCCACTAATCTGTCTTGAAGGGAAAACAACTCAGGAGTGAGATGTCAAAACATCCAGACACACAGCGTGAGCAGAATATTTAATAAGGAAATAAGTTTTTCTCTCCCACAAAAGCAAAACCTGTGCCTATAAATATCTGTGAGGAGCACATAGTGTTGTTGTCCATCAATATTAATGACTGAAAGGGGAGTCCAACATGCCCTGAGATTTCTCAGTTTCAACAAACTTCATATCCAAATTTGGAAAAACTGAATTCCTATTTACTGCAGGCACCTAATTTATTAATTTCAGAAAGATGAATGTTAGAGAAAGTAACGATAGATTGTAATTCTAGCTGACATTAAGAAATGCAAGTATTCGTGATTGTTTGAATTCTGTAAAGGTTGCCATATTCGCTTTAGCCTGTAAGTTAACACATCTTTGCCTAATTACAGTCTCAGAATTACTTGCTTTTTTTATGAACTTGAGAGAGAAGGCGTGTGGATCAAATAATCTAATCAACCGATTCGCTGATGACAAATGTGAAGTTACATCACACAGTGTTTATGTTGGCACCGTGAGGCGCACAGTCAGTCTGCTATGGTGGTTACACTGGGTCATGTGCATATTCTTTACCTTTTGTTTTGTTTGGCTAAAAAGTTGTTTGAACCATTTAAATTTAAAGGAGTGGGGCAAAGGAAAGACATTGCATTTCTGAGACAAAGCATTTTATCATATTTTTGGGATACTCAACATCACTGCAGTTGAAACGAGGGAAAAGTAATTACAGACTACTCTGCAAAACTATTACTTAGAATTTTACATTGCTTTTTTTTATGGCTGCAGCCAGTCCTTACTGACTAAACATTAGTTTCAGTGCCCCATCTGTCTGGATGTGATCACTGATCCAGTCACTGCATCACGTGGAAACAACTTCTGGAAAATCTGCTTCACTGAACAGTAGGAAAGGGATGTCCTGTACCATTTCCTATATATGCAAATTGAAAAACAATTCCATAAAAGATCTGAGCTGCAAGTAAATATTTTCATCACTGAGAAAGCTCCTAGTTTCGGCAGTTTGATAAATCAAAAGCCAGCTGTGTGCCAAACTAAATGGTACCTTTGCCACATCTTGTCTGGAACCAACGTGATGGGCCCAACATCCTGCTTTGTTCTTGTGTCTTGACCCTGTGAAAAACCCGCGAAACACAGTAAAGCTGTTCTGCAAAAATAATCACATGTGTCAGATCTAAAAGTTTTAGACCCTGACACACATGTTGTCTCTCTGATGACCAGGAAAAGATGACTGAAGATTCAAGAAACTGAACATTCAGTGGAGTTCAGCAACAACAAGGCCTTAGTTCATATGTCTGAAAATGATTTCCTCCAAATCTTTTTAGTCCTTAACGTTTTCTCCTTTCTCCCTAAAGAAATATATAGAGGTCAGCATACCTGTACTAATATTGTATTTTAAAAGACAGTGAGGAAATGTACAGAAATTGATCATCTAGAGTAGATGGAGGTGCTCAGTAAAAAGAGCTCAGGCAGATCCAGCAGTATGCAGTGAATGTGAAACACGAGAACAATGAGTACATGGTGATGCTTCCGTCTTCCTCTTAAGTCAGAAAAAACCCTGCCTGACTAACATAAATTAAACATTCGTTTGCAGGTAAAAGGCCTTTTTTTTGTATTCTTAGCAGACCATTCAAAAAGTCATATTTACAGAGATCATCTGTACATTTGTTATCTGCACGAGCTGTCTGCCTTCAAAGTCAGCATCAATCAGGAAAAATTGTTGCCATAAATTTTACTCATTGCACTGAAATGGAAATAGAGTCATATTCATCATTTGTGTCTCTCTCTTGACAATATTTTCCTGTGTGAGGTTACGCAAGCATATCAGTGATTAACTGGAAATTTGACTAAACAATCCTCTGAGTGTGTCTCAGTCATATTTAAATATGACAGATTGTTAAATTTCAGATTTTAAAATTCACGAGGGAGAAACAAAGAAACTGGAGCAGGAGAAGAGCAGAGATTTGACTGGACACTAATGAAGATGTATGCTGCCAATACACATCACTGTGTGTGTGCTTTGGGAGAATGGACTTCACTCGGATCTAAATTGCCTCTAAATAGCTTGATAAATGCAAGAAGAAGAAAATAAATTACACTTCTTGCGTTATTTAAATGGTAAAATGCTCCATTGCTCTGTCATCGATGTCATGTTGGAATCCATCTGCCATTATCACATTAAGCTGTTTCGTACATTATACCCCTCTGACCTTTTCTCTGTGCTACTGTAGGTTTCAAACATGTTTAAATGTTATTCATTAAACATTTTATTTCCATGCATTAAATAACAAAATATCCACACAGTGGTAGTAAAGCAAACACTCCGTCCAATTCCTGTCACAAAAACGTGGACAGAAGAATAAAAGCTCATGCAACTTGTGACCTTTGTGTGAAGAACAGCCAGCAGCTACACTTGACACTTTTTCTGTCCGCAACAAAGTCAAATTTAAATGGAAACACAGTCAAACTTGTTGGCCCATATTTGAAAGTCAGATAAAGTCAGGTATAAATAGCAGCTTAGAGCAAAGTTGGAGAAAGTTAAGAATAAGCCACTCTGTCATAAAAAGTCATAAAAAAAATTGATGAGCCTCCAGCAAAAAACAAAAAATCAACTGCATCAGTTCGAAAGTTAACACCAACAGTGCTAGTTGATGTCAGCTGATATCACTTGGACACAAGACCAGATATTAGAAATAGCACCTGTTCTAATGTCTCTCATAGATAAGAGACATGAACAATTCTGCATTTTCTCATTGAATGTGATGGACCCAACAAATACAAAGAAAAAGCATTAAACCAGGTTAGAAATGCAAACAGAGGCAATAGCTAAAACTATGGTTGCATATTTTAAACTAGTGATATTAGAAGATTTATTTAGCCATCATAATGCAAAACACAAAGCTAAGAAACAAGGCCTGTGACGCTTTCACAAATGAAATTTCCAATGTTAATGGTGGTGCACTCACTTTCCAAAGTCACTGTAACATTTGAAACAACAAATTTGTTTCATTAAATTTCATAGCAACAGGTAGGTAGTTACATAATCTCTGGATGATGTTGTAAAGTTTCCTGCGCTCTGTTTTAAAGATTAACAAAATGGCTGCATTCATGAATTTGTGTGCTGAGGTTAAAGCTGCGTGTCCAAGGAACCGTGAAAGTCATGTTCATGCAGTTAATATTCTAACTTATTAAGGCACACGACACACACACGCTTGTTTGCCTCTTTTTCTAAATGGACACTGTTTTACGGCTCACATTAACTACATTTATGGACAAACATAATTGCGTACAAATCAATGTAAAGATTTGATTCACCAGTGCCTTACCTTTCACTGCATTTCTGCTGAGGGCAGGTTTACATGAGTGTAAGAGAGTCTGGAGCAATATGCAGGAGTGTGAAGAGAGTGAAACTAGGTCTGTAGTGCTGCAATGCCTCTTAAAAAAAGAAAAAAGAAAAGCTTACAGAGCAGAAAAGGCAGCACTCTGATCCATATTCATATTTCCATTCATTTTAGCAAGAACTCTCCACAACTGTTGATTCACTTTGAAGAATCACTCGTTCATTTTCAGGAGAGTCTGCAGACAGTTTTCTCTGCATAATTACACACTTTACAGGGTTTTCCTGTGGCTGTGTGTAGTTAGCACAGAAACACACAAACAGGTGAGGTTTGTGTATATTTCCAAATCCTCCAGAAGAAATTTCACATTCAGTTTAAGGTCCCATTTTTCATTAACCTTTATTTGTCTAGGTTGAGCTGGCTGAGCAAATGTGCTGTTTTTCATTACTTTCTCTTCACACAAATTCACACCAACAATCTTTGCCAAAAGACAAACTCAGACATATTTATCTCAAGCAAAAGTTTATTTATTTCGAGCTTTTCATGGTTAAGAAATTCAAAATTTTGGCCTATTCTTATATAAAAATACACAAATCATCCATATGTCTACCTTGCAGCAGAAGGAAATTTCAATAATCAAGAAATGTGAGGAGCTAAAACACTGAAAATTATCAAATAATTTTTTAGGTAATCAGGACTTAGTGACTTGCTTCCTGCTTTCTGTGGACATAAGCTAATTTGTGCATTCCTTTGAAGAAACAACAGTCATGTGTGTGTAACACAATAAAAAGGCCCTGATATAACTGTCCTGTATGAGTAGCTCTTTAGGCTCCCTCTTAGATATTGTTGCCACACCTATCAACCTTTCTGTTCTTCCATGGCACTTCTGAAATAACAGCAGATTTTGAAACAATGGTTCTCTGATTTTGGACAGAAGTGGCTCAAAGCAGGCTTCCCATTTCCAGCTGGCCACTCAAATAGGAGCTTGGAAGCATATTCAGGGGTAGGGTCTGATCTTTATGATTTTGCAGAGAGCAAATTGGCTTGTTCGGGTTGGAGATAGAGGAGAGGTGGTTAGCAAAACATAGCCGGACGACAATGATGTCTATAAGATTTTGGACGGGCTTTGTTAAGGCAGTCCGTGAAGACGTTGACACTGATGCTGTGCTGTAATAGATGCATGTCTTGGCTAAGAAGACAGGGTTCTGTCCTGATTGTGACTGAAGAAAAGACACAAGAAAGCATTGGTATGCTATCATTTTATCATCTTAAATGGCTTACACACTTATATGCCCACATATGTGATATCTTCACACATATGACAGAAATGCAACTAAAATATACACAAATATAAACCTGCTGACTAATCATAAATCAAAATGCTGTTGAGGCATTCAACGAAAAAAGCAGCAGCAGAAACCTCAAAGCCTTTTTCCTCTGAGAAGATCAAAATCAATGCAATAAATTGTACTCATGCACACACAGGTATTTTTCATTATTTCCACTCCATGATGCCTTTTGAAGCGTAACACGGTGTAACAGAGAGCTAATTTAGCTGCTCTGATGGGAGGAAACACCCAACAAAGAACATTTTAGAAATGTGATCTCCACTGATTGGAGTCTAGGTTTGCCCAAGGTTAAAAGGAAAGACTGGGAGCAGCTGAGGTGCGTGTGTATGAAATAAGGTTTGTGTGTGTTGTGCAGAATCAGCAAAGAGTGTGCAGGTGTGTTCTCACAGGTGTGTGTGTGTCCGTGTGTGTGGGTATGTGCGCGTGTGTCAGAGGAGACTCGAGGGGATGTAGCAGCACTTTCCTGCTTCTCTGTCGCTCCCTGAGAAATCAATTCCAGCATCAGCAGAGCCTCCATCTCCTCCTTATGTCCTCGCTCTTTTGCCCTCTTTTCACCTGTTCTTTCCATCTCTCTTTATTTCATCCACTTTGCTCGTTATCCATCTCCATTACTTAAGAGAAAAAAGCCAAAACAGTAAAATAAAATAAATCTAACAGTTTCTCTCATAAACATAAAGAGCATTAGTTGGTTTTTAGTCATCGATCTCAAAGCAATTTAGCAACTGGAAGCCTGTTTATATTGGTTTATACTGGTCGTGTGTATTGAACCTGGTACTGATCAAATCCACATCTTAGTAAAACTAGTAGCTTTTGTCCTTAAGCCAGAAAACACTGGAGGACCATGAAAAATGTTTCTTGTTGCTGTTGTATCAAACATGGGAAAGACACACATAACCAGTTTTATCTATTCAGTTTTTTGTTAATTAGTAGCACAGACGGATACATTTGTCTGACTTTCTAACAGAACATTAGGATTAAAGGAAGGTCATTGGTTGGGTTGTGATAAGTACTTTATTAAAGTTAACTGACCTTCATCGTTCATGTACTTAATAAACATAGGGTTATAGGTAAAACAATATTAGTTAAGCTTGAAATGTATCTTTTTGTAGTTTTTGGCTACTGGCACAAATAGCTTATATTTTACACGAGAACATTCGCAGAATTTGTTTTTTTTTTCACATAAGAATTTCTATTGGTGACATCTTACAACTATTGTAAATTTAGGGTAAATTATTAAAAGTATTAAAAGTTTAAAATGCTACTGTTGCTTGTGGAGAATATTAATACTAGAGAAACCCAATCCCTGCATACATTAAAAAAGTTGAAAACTTTTTTTCAGTTGTTTTCATTAGATTTTTTAGGAGTTGGTTATGCAGGTTATCACTTTTAATTCTCCTTCTTTTTATATATTGTCTTCACTGGGATCTTGTAAATAATCTGTATTGAATTCCAAAACAATCACTTGTAAATTGATAATTCAAGATTCAAAAAACGTTATCAATCACAGAAGGAAACTGCTTGATGTTATTAGAACTGCAAGGACCTGTCCCTAACGAAAACAATGCCAGGACAAAAGCAAAAAGTGTCTACACTCAATTAGAACAAACATCAAAGTATACTGTAAATAAAACAAGGTTTACATGCAGTGCAAGGAATAAATGAACAATAATGACAGGATGACAATTATTACGATGAGAGTCAAAAATGGATGTTAGGATTGAATGGATAACAAAACCTGACTTAACCTAAAATCTCTGTTTAACCAATATCCTGTGTAATGATTCTTCAGCATGTCCTCGTCCTTGTCTGCTCCCAAGACAACTAAGAAACTGTAACTCTGGCTTAACAGGCACAAAACAGCTGACACGACGACACACTCAAAATTACACACACACACAGACACACACACGCACACACACACACACACAACACTATATTACTGGTCCACGAGGGAACTGAACTGCTTACAGGACACAGTAGTATGAGTCCTTAATAGCCCAAGGTGTGTAAGCAGTGTGTGCGTATGTGTAGGTGTGTGGCTACAAGCAACATTTGTATCTGCATTTTTACATGTCACACACAGCATTGTTGTGTGTCTTTTTGTGCTCCTGAGTATACATTTATAGCAGGCAGATGTTGTTTCTCTGGGTGTGTGTGTGGTCTGTGTGTGGATCAATAAAGCTATAGCTGTAATAAGCAACCTAGGCTTTTGTGACAGTATTGCAGCTGTCTCTAGGGAACAGATGTGAGAAACTGTTGTGTAATTTACCTCTACAGCAAAATTCAGAGGGCGTTCATTTCATATACGTCTCATACAAAAACACACACAAACACGTGCACGCACACAAACAGCTACTGGATTTTTAACTGACAGAACACACATAGACACATACTAAACAGCAAAAAGCCCTAATAAACAAATTTCCTACTAGTTCACCTTTTTGTGGCAATGTGTAATAGGTTATAGGTGACACTCACACACATTTTATGTTAAGGAACATTTTTCTGAAATTGTTCATAGTTTGACTGCAACATTTGAGAGGTTCTGTCTCTCTGAAATGCTCTGTTTATACTCAGTCATGTTACTGACCTCTTGCCAATTAACCTAAATAGTTGTCAAATGCTCCTCCATTTGGTTTGGATTTGTGACAATACTTTTTCCACCCTTTTGTTGCCCCAGTTCCAACTTTTTCTTGAGATGTGCTGCTGCCATCAAATTCAAAATAAGCTAATATTTTTCATTAAATGGTAAAATATCGTTTTCAACATCTAATATATTGTTTATGTTCTACTGTGAATAAATATGGGTTGATTAGATCTGAATCATTGCATTATTTTCTTTTACACATTGTCCCAACTTTTTTGGAATTGGGGTTGTACAAATGGTAAATGATCTGCACCTCTATAGCGCTTCTCTACCCACAGTATTGGTACTCAAAGTACTCGAAGCACTTTACACTGCTTCTCATTCACCCAATCACACACACTTACACACACACCAATGGGGGAGCTGCTATGCAGCTTGCCTACACTCACCAGGAGCAACTAAATTGGTGTTCAGTGTCTTGCGCAAGGACACTTTGACACGTGACCAGAGGAGTTTGGGATCGAACTAGGAACTATAGAAACTTTTGTAGAAATGTGTGTGTCCCTGTCGTCCATCATAATCATTCGGGGGAAGGCCCACAGTTTTATATTAGGCGCCTACGTGAAGTTGATGTCCAATTGTGTCAACTGCTGGGGGACTTCACTTGGCTTTCTGTTGGTGAGTTAAAGGATGATTTCTGACTTAATGTCATGAGCCTGAGAAGCATCTTCATAGTAGGTCAGTGCTGCTGCCACAGTATAGTAGGTCAGTAGAGGAGTGCTGCCTTCCCTTTGTCAGTATGACTGTACTCGGCATTAGCTGATCTTGCATGGAGCCAAGGAATAACTGTTCACATATTTATTGTTTATTTTCTCCAGGTAAGGTCGTTTTTCTCCATCTTCATCTCTTTCCATCTCACTCAAATAATAACAATTTAAACCAATTTTTATCCAAACAAAAGATAAGCAAGTAACTAATTTTTAACCACAGGTAAACAGACATATCTCGATGTGCAGAAGATAGTGCTTGCATCCATGCCAAAATATAACACAGTGAAACTTCACATTCTCTGTAACGTATCCCATATACATAAATACAGTTTAATAGCCAATATAAAATAGTACATGAAGCATAAAATCAAATTACCTAAATAATTATGTTGCACACAAGCTTGACATTTGGATGAGATCACTCTGGTGCCTTAAACAGCTAATTAGTTATGTCTCGGGCCAACTCTGGTTGAATAACATGGTGGTGAGTGAATGAGTCAGGCTCAGCCTAATTACATCTGCCCCAGAAACCACAACTGATCCGATTTTACTTTCATCAAGGCCTCACACAGTTAGAAATGGCTTCGTTTTTAATAGGTTATCCTTGGTTAAGAGAGCAGGCAGAGCAGCACTTTTAAGTGAGTTTGTTGGCAAATGCTCTTGAGATAGTAAAATATTAAAAAAGCAAGTTAACCAAAATTATTGCATTTTTATTGCATCTTCTTGAATTTTCAATATCCAGTCTGACCTCCTCTGGTGTATTTCTATGTGTGTGGTTGTATTTTTCTCTATGTATAGGCAGATTTGAGTAGTACTTGTTTATCTTATTTGAAAGCATCTTGTAAAGTCCAAATCAGGGAGAATCTCACAACAGAGACAGAGACCACATGTGAATGTTTCACATATTTAATCTAGCTAATTGTTTTCCATTTAAACAAATGTTTCTGGACAGCTGTTTACCCTACAGCCTCTAATCAAATGGTGCTATTCCTTTCGTCATGCACAGTTAGAGCTCCTCTTCATTGATAATTAATAACATGAAAACCATTAGCCTGTAGACATCATAGCACAGCCAGTTCTAATAAATGTCTGGGAAAGAATGAAAGGATAAATGGAAAACAAAAACAGATTAAACAAACGTGAACACAGACAGTGTGATCATGCATGTTTTGGTGCTTTGCTGATGACTTTTTATTGCCACTTAAATGCGACTTTAATTAATGAAGCAGGTGTTTATATCCATTTAGTTATGAGGCAAAACAACATTTTTATCATTTTTCTCTTCAGCTTGACTCTTGAGATGTGGAGATGCAAGAACTTCGCAAAGCCCCATATCAATTAATCATAAATGGAAATGAAAATAAAAGTCAAAGTGTAACCATTCACTAGCCTTTAACAGTGACAGTGTCAACTCATTAATACTTTTCCATAGATTTCTCCTGAATATGAATAAATCTCAATATACATGATGCACTTAACTGTCACCTGTGACTAAAGAGATGAAAAGTGTTGGACGATGAGAACATTAGATCTGTGCGGAGGAATACAGAAACATTAACATTTCTCAAATCAAAACATAAAACAAAGATAAAATTGTAATTATTATTTCTCCATGCTGATGACAGGCTAGAGGTGACATGTTTTCTGCAAACCTCCATTTGCACTTAAAATTAAGCTGATTAGGACCTCAGTTAGAAAAATAAGACCAGACAATGCCATTAATAAAAAATACGAATAATGAAGATGGAAAATAATTTATTAAATTAATTAAAAAAGAGAATAAAACCTATAAAACATATTTTTAAAAAGCACTAACTATAAAACACTAACAAATACTGTTTTTACTTTCTTCACAACCGTGAAAATATGCATGTTCATAAGTCTCTCTGTAGCCCTTCACAGACACCATATGTGCAACACCTGCTACAGATTCAGAGGTCTTTGCTCACAACAGACGTACCAAGCCAGTGTTTTACATTTTTCATGGCAAGTGATGGTTGGAGGGATGGGGGAAGATAGAAACTAAATAGGAAATAATGATGGGGTGTAAGAAGGGAGAATAAAAGAGGAGAGCAAGAGATGGCAAGAGACTGGAGGAGAAACAGGTGTGCTCAATCTGACACCTGTGAGAAAATGTATAAAAGGGCTTGTGCACATTTTCGCATATATGCATGAAGAAAGTACGTGCTTACGTGTGAGTAAAAAAAAAAAAGGACACAGAGAAATTCCCACAGAGACAGGTCCCTGGACAAGAGAGATGAATGATGTAAGGATATGAAATTATAGCTCAGGGTATGTGATGGTATGTCCACCCTTCCTCTCCTCTCTTGTTGTTTCATCCCCAGGCTAGTCTTAGTCATGGCTGTCTGTTTGTGTGTGATGGCAAATCATCCGAGAGCGGTACAGTGGTTTACTTTATCTTCATGCATTGTTCTCTATTGCTCTCTCACTCTATTTTTCCTTCACACACACACACACACACACACACACACACACACACACACACACACACACACACACACACACACACACACACACACACACACACACACACACAAAACTACTCCAGTTTGCCTATTGTTGCTCCCCCCTGCTTTTATCTCTCATAGAATATACATGATGCTACCATTAATGGAGAGAAGAGAAGAGAAGTGAAGTGAAGTGAAGAGAAGATATGATTTTAAATGTCCCTTTATTGGACATTATAAAGACAAAGCACAAATAGAGCTGTATCGGATCATCACTCTAGAAAAGAAAACAAAAATTTATACAAAAAGATCCAAAAAGGTACAAAAAGAATAAGAAAAAACCTCAGCAGAAACAGCAATTCAATTCTTTTGTCAGAAGTTTACAGTCAACTCTTCCCTTTCCTCCACTATAGTACACAGAACATCACCTACTAGTACATCTTTGACTGAAGGCCTCTATATTGTCTGTCATTCAATAGTAAACGTATTCCACCCTAAGTCTGGCCTTAAGCAGCCCCTTTAGCAGCTCCACACTGCCAGTACCCTGAGTTTGATTTCTGCATGTCAGGCAGATCCAGAAAAGAAATTCAGAAGGGTATGTACATTCTTTTTCCTCACACAATATTTTGAGGCAAAAATGAACAGGCTAAAAGAGAAATGCGCCCTGAAACCACATCTTTAAAAAGTCAAACATTGCTGAAAGCTTGCGACATTCAATAAATGTATGTTCTAATGTCTCTGTCTGGAAACAGAAGACACACTGGTCCACTGAGTTAGGGTCTAGCCGTGCTCTGTATCTGTTCGTGGCTATTGCCCCATGTACATTCTTCAACTCTGAAATGCACTTAGATGAGGAATTTTGAAAGACAGTAGAGCATCGTTTTCGGCGAACACTCTCAAAGATTGCAACAAGCCAACCCAAACTTCATCCTCCACTATACTTATCAGTCTGATTGATCTGATTCTTGTAGTCTCTCTCAGAGGCGGACTTTCACCACCTTTGGGGTTGATAGAACAACTACATTTGCATTTTTTTATAAATAAAACAGCAACCACTGAACTAATGTTTCTCCTTGACAAAAGAAACAGGAACCCTCCCACCATAAGCCCCATTCTACTTCATCTGCTGAAATTGTCTCTTGCAAAAAGTGTACATCCAGTCTTTTCTGTGAAAAGACCTCAGAAATTAAAGCTCTTTTATGTCTGTCTCTCCCTCCATTAATGTTTAAGGAGCCTATTTTTGGGTCCTGCATTAGAAAGTCAGAAAAGAAAGGCAGACAAAACAAGGTAAGCAGAAAACAGTAGAGAAATTATAACACAGTGTGGTGCATGTTACATGGACGACCTCATCTTTCTGGCAGTTTTATCTTCCGGTATTTTATTTAAAGTTGTTATATGTTTCTTAAGATTAAAACGTCCAAAAGGTCAAAACGAACTAAAACTAAACGAACTCAAATACGAAGTATTCCAGCAGATCTAATGAGCTTGTCAGTATCACTGAAGTGGTCGTTCACTTTTTGTGCGTTTCATTGAGAAAGTCATTCAGTAATGACTTCAGTAATTTCCTCTAATGTGTAGAGGTCTGGATTTCTACTGGAAAACTCACCAACAGACAGTGTCTGATTCCGTGTCATATTCCATGTCTTCTCCATCAGCTGTCATTTAACTATTGCCTACTGTAACTGCTTCAATACTTTCTACAGGTTGTGACTGTGATCTGCTTTAGTTACTCCTGCCTGACTGCTGCTCAAATTCTTGGTTGTCACAGATGTATCCTGTTCTTTCAGAGACTTCCTCTGTTCATCCCTGTCTACATTACTATCATTGTCAAAAATGGGTACGCTGCACTTTGCCGCTATGTTCTCAGATCTATCCGCAGATCTATCAGAACATTTCATGTCTCCCGAACTAGAGTACACCACGTGTGACCCATCACCATGTTTAACTCTCAAGGAATTTGCCAATGTAGGCAAGTCCAGGAACGTAAACGCATCTCACCTCAGATATATAGACTGATATAAACTGTGTTTTTTGAGTGTGTTTCGTTTCACTTCAAACAGATGCACCAGTTGCTCTTATGTCCAATAAAGTAGAAGCTCTACAAGGGTTTTTTTATGTCGCGTTAAACCACATTTGCTGCCATACAGCAGGTATTAGTGTTATGAACATTTCAAATGATATCAAACTATTAAATGACAATCATAAACTGTTATCAAACCAATACTTATGTGTCAGTAGGGACTCACTTCCTGGTGCATGTCATCAATAATGATATGACAATCTCTTGTGGCAGACAGGAGTTAACATTTTTTTTGCTGTATGTAGACCAACATACACTGTAGGGAGGGCATCTGTATGGTAAGTGCAGCAAGACAGATAACCAAGGTTACTACTTGAGTAATTCTGCTATCAATATTTCATGAAAAGAGACAGTAAATTTAATCTGCCCTCTAAATAATCCCACCTAGATTTTACAGTGGCATTTAGATGCTGTACAAGCAACATCAAGCTCTGTCTACCTCTTTTCTCTTTTATTTGACAAGCAAAATAAAAACAACATTTTAGAGGTTGATGTTTACATGCTGAGATTATGCCTTCAGCAATATCCAGTAAACACATTTTCCTCATTGTGTATCTGGAAACATTCATTACATTGGCAACATCCTACAACTAATCATCGAATGCAGTTTTTAAATTGCAGTTACACTCTCAAATTCTGCTAGAGGTGTCTCTCACAGTGTTTTTAAAAACGCAGCAAAGAAGCAGGGGAGCAAGAACTGAAGGGATGTCATCAGAGTGTCTACGCTGAAAAGACAGAGTCTGGTGGAGCTCTGACAGTCACTAAAAGTACATTAATGGAACTGTGGCAGCACGTCTGTGTGACTACCTGCGCTGTTGCTGTGCTATATGCTGTTTGATTGTGCTTCATTAAAACAAAATGACCACAAAGATGCAAAATGACTCAAAAGTAATCAACAATGACCTAAAACTAGAGGTGCAAAATGACAAAATACAACAAGAAATAAACTAAACACACAAAACCAAAGGGAATTTCCCCAAAAACTTCAATTAACAAAAATGAAGAGACCTTCATTGTCCTTCTCAAGGTGTATGTGTGTGTGTGTGTGTGTGTGTGTGTGTGTGTGTCTGTGTGTATGTGTGTGTGTGTGTGTGTGTGTGTCTGTCTGCTTGTATGTGTGTGTGTGTGTGTGTGTGTGTGTGTGTGTGTGTTTATGTGCATGTATCCATGTGCTAAGTTGCATTTTGTTGCTTCTCAAATTAGCTAACGGTAGCAAATGTGTGTGGGAGCCACAAACTTGAGCTACAATAACTAGTGTAGTTCAGCAAAGCTGCATTGGATCACAATAAGGAAGATCAAAGAAAAATTGGATGCCAAACTGGGCACATTAATTAAAGACCAAATGTCATTGTAATTCAAAGAATATATTTGGTGCAATGACAAAATGTAATTTCCAGGAGAAAATGCTGATTCATTACATTACTGTAATCGAGGCCACAACGTATGATAAGTGAATGTTCTTCTTGTCAAATAAACTAATTTAACAGCATTACCCTCTCTCTACGTGTTTGCATAAAGTTGTGGTTTCCCAATTTAAAATCTTCATCATTGAGTTTGTCTAAAATTTTTTTTACGATTTTAAATGTATCAAATATACATGTTTGTTTAAAAAATGTAACTCTGAAGGCAGGACTGTGTTGGAGGTCTTGATCATCCTAGCTACACACACACACACACACACACACACTGCTGTGTGTTTGGCACTGAGCACAGGAGACTGTTGCTGTTAAAAAATGCACATCCTGCTCTGTTGCACAAGCTGCTGCATGGCAGACAAAGTGGGTCAGCACACACACACTTACAGCCCCATAGACAAACAGGTACACACAAACACATGCTAACACACAAACATACACAAACTGAAGGATCTAGGGATGTACACAGACTTGCATTCATATGTTCTTTCTTAATAAGTCTCTCTCACTATCGCTTTCTTTCTTTACTCTCAAACACACACCCAGCAACGCCCTGGTGAGAGTGTTTCTTTTGCATTTGGCAATATTTGTTGTGTTCCAGCTGTTCCAGCACTTAGAGCCTGTGGAGATAAAGACTATATAAGAGAGGAACAGACCTAAGATAGTACTGCAAAGAAACAATAGCAGCGATAATGAGGAGAGGAGAGGAGATGAGTGGGGACAAGAGTAAAGGGGGGACAAGACACAGAAAAGGAGGTAATGAAAAGGAATAAAGAGAAAGGAGGAAGAAAGAAAAAAAACGTAAAGCTAGAAGAGCAGAGAAAAGGTGATGAAGAGGAAAGCACAGGGCAGGAAATTAAAATTAAATAAAAAAGAGAGAATGTGGATAATGATGACAGGAGAGCTCGTGGGGTTTGAGAGAATGGGAAGTATAGGGAAAAAAGGAGGAAAAGAAATGAAGAAGAGAAGAGTGGAGAGGGAAGGATAGGAAAGGGAAAATGAAACGTAGCGAGGAGAAAAAAGGAAATGAAAGTACAGGAAAGAAGGAGAAGTGGAAAATAAGAAGAGATGAGAAAGAGCGAGGAGAAGAAAGTAACAAAAGAAATGGAAAGAGACCAGAGAGAATAACAACAAAGGGGGAAAACAAAAGGGGGGAAACAAAAGAAGAATAAAATAGCTTCTATTTCATCCTCCTGTTATTCACAGTGTTCAAAGGCAAACACTGATTATTTGCCAAATGAGCCTCTTGATTAAGTTACTGTTGTGAAACGAAATAGGGCTGATGGCATTTTCAGAGCTGTGTGTCCAGTATTTAATTAGATTGCAAAGATGCCTGCTAAAGCTTCAGCACCCTAAGACTGTTTATTGGACTGTGAAAACCAGTGTTGCGTCATCTCACAAGAACTAAATGGGCACTGTTGTATGGTGATCAAAGTGTGCAAGTGACAGCGAAGTCGCTGTGTGTCTCAGAGGTCCAAAAGGAGAAAACATAACAACTAATACATCAGCCTCTGTCCTGAAAGACACAACTGGGTGATGTAGAGGCAGGTGCGATCACACCACACACAAACACACACACTACACACATGGTGTCACACAGGCACATGTGAATAAACACAGAAAACAGGGGATCTGTCAAACATAAAGTCACTATCCTGACACATTCGCATTTAGCCTCACGTTACACCATCACTTTCAAACACAGATACACACACACACACACGCAGACAGCAGCAGCATGAAAGTCAAAGGGTTTTTGTCCTTTCAGAGCCACCTGTCAGCAAACACCAGAACAATCTGGTTTCATATCAATCACCAAATGGATGCACACTTGTGTTTCCACAAGGACCCCCCCACACACACACACGCACACACAATCTTACACTCTATTATTTCCCTGATAAAAGTTTCTTGGTAGCATCATTTCAATCCGAATGGTAAAACCAATAGTAATGAAAGGCATTTGTTCCCCTATTTACACCATGAGAAACGTCTCATTGAAAACAGCACTGATGAAACTCTTTGAAAGTCTTGCTGTTTTATAACTCGGGGGTTTAGCTCTTGGTAAAAAATATCTATCCATTGATTCCAGTACTAATGAAACTCCTCAGGCAGGAGGAAACTGTACATCTGCAAAGACACAGTATGATACATTCTTTTATTATAGGTTGAGCATCAGCATCAGAATGCAGGTTTTCCTTGTTCACTTAAATTACACTTTGAACATTATTTGATTTTCATAAGTTTTCTTCTGTGCAACTGAATGGATGCACAAAAATGGTGAATAATAGTCAGATAATCGCGAATTGATGAGGACTTATGCAGTAAGTGCTTGTTATGATGTGTCTCTTTACTTTAGGGTGCATAAAAAAGAAATCAAGGATCGAGTAAATGCATGAGTTGTTACTTCTTATAGCTGATTCCCAGTCAGTCAAAAAAAGTTTAAAAGTAAGTGCTTGTTTTTGCTTTATGAAGATAGTCTTGAACTAACTATTATTACCAAAGGATTCACTAATCTAATACCTCCCTGTGATGGGTAACCCACCTGCACTGCACTTTGATTTACATTTAGTAATTTAGTACATTGAACATATTGTATTGTACAGATTATCAAATAAGGAGTCATTTCCTCATAAATTCACTTTATTTTATTAGTTTTCAGTACATTAGTTTCTATAGGTAGTGCACACATTTAGTTACCTTCTGTACAGTCAAACTTTCATTATCAATCAGTTAATCATAATCAAGTTACCAATGCAGGTGGAGTTGCTGTGGGACATCTTGTTCAGCTGAGCAAAAAGATGCACCAGGGGAAGCAGAGCATCTAAAAAGAAGAAGTTTTGTTTGGGTTGGTTTTAGTCGGATTAATTTGTGTCTCTTAGTAAGTTTGTTTAGTGATAATTTTGTTGTATTCAGTTGAGTCCCGTTTGGTTTGTTGACCCCTTTAATGAGCCCAGTATTTTGTGATTTTTTTTTTCATATTTTTGAGATAAATGAAAACCCTCTGTTGTTAAAAATCCTTTTGTCTGCTTGCTCTGTCCCAATCTGCTCAAACTCATTATCTATTCAAAAGTCCTCGATTTGGAGTTATTCAGGAACTATTAAAAAATCATTAGTTAACATGTCATTCCTCAGTACTACTCTTGTGTTTGTCAGCCAATCTGTGCATTGTCATTCCATAAGACAGCAAATTCTCAATATCATAGTTATGGTTTCATAGATCACCTACTACCTATTGGGAGCACAGAGAATGGTTATTACATGCAATAACATCTGAAGTGGTCGGTCTTGTGTACTGGACCAAACAGTGTTGCATTAATGCAGATTTTTCTCTACTTGTGAAATTGCATTTTTAAAATTTGTTTTGCACTGAGCTGGTCTATTAGAAAACAATAGAATGGTTTCTAAGTAGTAATCATATTTTGGGGGGGTGACTAAACCATCCACTTGCAGCAAATGAAACCCAATTAAAGGAATTACCATCTAGTTAAAATGGTGTAAACAGTAGGGAGGTCAGCATTACTGCACAAAATGTCTGGATAATTAAACCAAACTGGCAGGAGCACATAAAATGGTTATGGGATGATGGTGGCCTGCCATGCTTTACTATTCATGGCTCACAGTCAGTCAACTTTACATTTTTACAACATGTACTTTGGAATATGTTCTGCAGTGGAAAATAGTCCTCTTGTTGAAACATCCCTCACTGTGGTCTGAGGTGACAATTTCTTACGTTTGTCCTCTTTCAATGTCCAGCAGTAGCCTGTGCAGGCATTTAAATAAGCATGTCACTGTAATACAAGCAGCAGTCTGAGGGTCCATCTTGCCTGCAAGGGGAGGTAAACTTGATCAGCGTGCTCCACCACCCCAGGTTCTTTTTAGTTTTCTTTTCATGCCTGCAGAAAAGACAGCAGTGTGATGTCCTGTCCAGAATAGGACTAATTAGAAACCTTCAAGCTACAGTTTTCTAAGTCTTCTTTTTTGCCGTTTTAATTTATATTTTTTTGCATGTATTTACATTTCCATGTGTTACACCTTGTTTGTTTCTATCAGCCCCAGAACCAACTACTCTGTCATCTGATCAGCAGAATTAATGGCTTTATTTCCATTGTATCGCCATGGTGATGAATCATGTCGTTAATCATCATATTGCCAGGGTGACAGATCATGTCATTAATCAGGATCTTTTTTTTTTTCTAGGCTAAAGCAGCATGTTAAAAAAAGCAAACCCACATGTTGGTGATTAGCAATTAAACACACAGACACACACATACAAACACACAGTAGGCACCCTGCAGAGTTGAAGCATAGCCAGGCGGCAGAGTGACTTCATCATTGTTGGTTTAATCAAACTGTCACTGCTAAGATCAGAGCACACATAAGTCCATGACACACACACACACACACACACACACACATACACCTTGAGAAGGACACTGAAGCAGTCCAAGCAATGAAAAAGTATTTAAAAAATACCAGTAGCTCAAAGAATAATTATAATTATTTTTACAGAATAAAGATCTTTTTGGGCTTTATTCTTTTAAATTATGCCAACATTTTATTTTCAGCACTTTCAAATCTTGGGGTGAAGCAAAAATCCTGCATGTTTACAACAACCCATTAAAGCAGATCACAATCTGGTGTCAGTTTAATTTATGACAACAGCCTCTGTCCTTAGACGCTCACATCACAGATAAAATGAAACTCCCTAAAAACACTTCAACAAGAAAAAATGGAAGAAACCTCAGGAAGAGCAACAGAGAAGAATCCTCTTTCAGGACGTTAAGCCCAGTGATGTGTGTTGTCTAAAAAACAAAGGCCAAGTAATAAATAACTGTACAACAAAAAGTGAGATTTGCTTTGCTGAACACATCCAGCCCTTCCACTCGAAATGTCCATATGTTTGAAAACCTGCTTGAACATATGCAGTAAAAAATCAACCAGGGTGTTTTGGGACAAATTTGGATCCATAAATGACAGATTGTGCAAAATGTTTTTTTACTTTTTTTTTTTACTATATGATAATGTTTAATGGGGAAAACTACAAAGGTAATATAATATATAAACAGTGACAAAGGGCAACCCTGACAGAGGCCAACACCAACTGGGAATGTGTTTTAAGATCACTACGCCCACTCCAGTTGTACAAGGACCAGATGGCTCATAACAATAGCCCCGGCACCTCATACCCCTGCAAAAACCCCCACAAACTCCCTGGGGAACACGGTAATAAGCCTTCTCCAAGTCCACAAAACGCATGTAGACTGGATATGCATACTCCCATGACCCCTCCAGTAGTCTTGCAGGGGTAACAAGTTGGTCGACTGTTCTATGGCCAGTGCAGAATCTGCATTGTGCCTTCTGAGATTCAACAATCGGTCGGAGCCAGCTTTCCAGCAACCTGGCATAGGCTTTTCCAGGGAGGCTGAGTAGTGTGATACCCCAATAACTGGCACACACCTTCCTGTCCCCTTTTAAAAATGGCAAACACCAGCCCAGCAAATCTCAACCACAACTGGTGACTTGCGGCAGAGGAGCTCTTTAACTACCTCAGAGACCTCCACCAGTGATGTGGAGGTCTTCCCACAAGCCATAAGATTCTACCTCCTCTTCAGAGGACAGGTTGTACAGGTTCAGGAGCTCCTAAAGTGTTCCTTCTACCGTCCAACAATATCTTCTGTCCGGTTCAGTAGTTCTCCTTCCCTGCTAATGTCAGTTTGGGAAAAACCCTGCTTTCCTTTCTAAATAGTCCGATGGTTTTACAGAACTTTCCTTGGGGCGAGCCAAAAGTCCTTCTCCATCTAAACTCCTCCCACCCCCAGAGTTTTTGTGTCTGCAACCACCCCAGCCGCAGCTTTTCTGGCTTGGTAGTACCTGTCTCCTTATTAGGGATACCCCTGAGCCGAGCATGCTCTAAAGGCCTCTTTCTTGACCCGATGGCCTCCTTTACCACCGGTATCCACAAGCGAGTCCTCAGGCTTCCATCATGACAGGCACCAACTACCTTCTGAGCACAACTCAGAGTGGCTGCTTCCATAATGGAGGCTTTAAACATGGTCCACTCAGATTCAATGTCCCCTCCACGGAATGCTAGAGAAATCCTTCCGGAGATGGGAGTTAAACACCCGAAAGACAGGCGCCTTAACCAGGCTTTCATAGCACAGCCTTAATGCATGTTTGGCTTTACTAGGTCCGTCCAGAAGCCTCCCCCACCACCGGATGCCACTAACCACCAGGTGGCGATCAGATGACAGCGCTGCTCCTCTCTTCACCTTAGTGTCCAAGACATACAGCTTTAAATCTGATGATATGGCCAACTCCAGAAGAGGAAAGAGTCCAAGCCCTCTCCAGGAGTTTGGTTCCACAACAAGTGCTATGTGTAGAGGTAAGCCCAACTGTATCTAGTGGGTGTCACTCAACCTCTTGCACCAGCTTTGGCTCTTTCCACATCAGAGAGGTGACATTCCATGTTCCAGAACCTGACCCTGACTCTGACTCCTATCTATGCAGGTGGTTGGCCAAAAGGGTGGCTCTGTGTTATTTATTCAGGCTGTGCCCAACCGGAACCTATGGGCCACCCAAGGTCCAGGCACAAGACGCTCGCAAGACGAGCTCACCTCCCAGGTCTGGCTCCTTATTCCCAAGTCTGACTCCCCTCCCCCCTCTCCCTATTCCGGTCGAGGTACCACATTCCCAAATTGCCATGTCATCCGGGTTAATGGGAACT
The DNA here is from genome assembly GCF_033026475.1 of Channa argus. Taxonomy (NCBI): domain Eukaryota; kingdom Metazoa; phylum Chordata; class Actinopteri; order Anabantiformes; family Channidae; genus Channa; species Channa argus. Next base: position 13,338,091 of record NC_090197.1, read on the forward strand.
GCACTTAGTCTGGCCCCTCCTCTGGGATCACTTTGCCTTGGGAGACCCTACCAGGGGCTATTGACGTGTCAGTGGAATTATTATCGGGCCTCATCGCTCCCCTGCAGTGAGGATGTTGGCACTTGCCTGTTATTGCCCAGACCTCATTTTGGATGTCGCTATTCTTATAACAGATGTTTGATAATTTTATCAGTAGCCTTTTAATGTGAGCAGGTGAACAAGCTGAAAAGTCACTGTAATCAACTTCAACGAGGAAATTTAGTTGAACAACTTAATATCAGCCTACCTTTCTGCCAATGCACTAGACAAGATGATGAGTGGTTTGACCACTAAGAATGCTTCATTTTACCACAGAATCAACTCGCTTTTTTCACATTAAACAGGCAAAGTCAAATCATAACAGCAAGTACTCTCCCACCTTTTGTCTGTCTTTATTTTCTGTATCGATTAACCCCACACTTGCTCTGTCATCCTCTCCAGCTTCTCGTGTCTCACTTCCTCTAAACCAATCTGACCATCTGTCTCCCACAAGTCTCCTCTAAAGGTGCGAATGGATGGAAAAAGTGCTATCACATCTAACTGATTACTGATTGAAATCAAACAACAATCTTTCTCACACACACCCTTTCTTTCCCTCCATGATCGCAGATGAATTTCATCGCAGATGAATTTCATCTGCGATCATTGCTTCATTAGTGAAGCTCTAGTTGTTCAGATTGATTTAATTATCAAATCATCTATGCTGTGTGTATGTTATGTGCGATGTTATGTGTGTGTGTGTGTGTGCACGCTTTACTGTGTGTGAGAGAGAGAGATTATGCAGTGATCTTGGGTGACATTGATCAGCCTAGTCTAATTGGGAGCATCTAGCCGTGTAATTGATTCTGCTACACTTCACAACTAGATGAGTTTAGCAACATCAACAACACTGATTCACACTGAAAAACAGAACTACACTGAACCAAAATGAAGCGAGCTAAACCGAACTGAGCTGAACTGAATCACAGAAACAGACTTAACTACAATCAGGTGAAGCTGCTGTTTGTTTTTGTTTTTTACCTCAGCCATCACCCATTTATGTTATTAAAAATGCACAGACTGGCACATGTAAATGTTATATAAGTGACTTAAGCTGGTATATTATTATGCAGTGAGTCTAAATGTCATCTTGGGGTCTGCCTGGAGGTCTGGGTCTATCCTTCATTTTAGTGTCTTCTCCTCCTTGTGCCAATTACTACAATAAATATAATTATATATATATATATATAAAATATAGTAATTATAATTATTTATGTATTTATTTATTTTAATCCTATATTTCATCCTACCCCACCAGGTGTGACCCCGCCCAGCCACCAAGGACCACCTTTGGTTTTGGTGGGTTACAGAGTGAACTATAAACTGTCGTCACAAGTGCATTTTATTATGAAATGTAGGTGATTGATTAAGTGGATTATGTTCTGATGCTATGTATTTTATAAAATAAATGAAACAGTACATTTAGTAACAGAAAAAAAAGTTGCAAAGAGGTGGTTCAGTTAGATGGAGGGCCTCCAAAGTACATGACTGTGATACCATAGTCGCATGTTTAGTCAAGAAAAGCACTTTGGTTAATTTTACGGAAAGATGAAGCTCTTAAAACCATGTTGTCTCTATTATTCCAGACCACTTCCCATGATTATAACTAATTGTTGTGACTCTGTAAAGCATAAAATCCTGTTGTCTGTAATCTGTATGTCTCTCTGTAATTGCCCTGAGAGGTGTAGCCCAACATCCAATGACACCTGGTACATGTTTCAGCCCCCCACCACCCTGAATGGGATAAGTGGTTGAAGAAAATGGATGGATGGATTAATAATCTTTCTTGTATTAACGTACTTGCCATTTATGTAAATTAACAACATACCGAATCATCATTATATTAACAGGAAACATAAAACATAATTACAGTTGCAGTTTAGTGCACAGAAATGTAATTATGAGGAGACAGGTTTGTACAGAGATGTCTTCTTCTTTTTCCTTTCAGTTGTTTCTTTCAGGGCTCGCCACAGCGAATCACCTGCCTCCATCTAACCCTATCCTCTGCATCCTTGATTTGGTATGGAAGTCATTATTTGCACATTTGATTTTGGAATGTGCTTTACATCAGATTCCTGTTCTGACACAACCCTCTGCATTTATCAAGACTTGGGACTGGCACAGGAAGAAACTGCTTTGTGCCCCCTTGTGGTTGCATTAAAGAGATGACTTGTGTATTGTATGTTAAACAAACCAGCTGTTTTTCTACTACACTGATAGAATGTGGTCAGGGGTCAGCGTTGTCTCTCGGACCGGTCTGTGGCCACACAGCTTCCCCTGTAGGAAAAATGTGTTAGCACTGTACGTTGTAACACCTTTCAATCATCACAGCATTAGCAACACCAGATGGGACCTAAAGGATTACTCAGACATGTAGCATCTAGGCTTGGTTTGGTACCTTTAACTGCACCCACAGTGCAGTAGCTTGAATTTTGTTTTTTAATACAGCCTAGAGGTTTTCCCTTATACAATACATGTTAAATAGTGTTATGTATATCACAACTATATATTAGATATTGTACTATCCAGACAACAGCATCAGCCACCTGGGAAAGAAAGAATGACTCAGCAATACGCAAAACCATGACAAAGTAGTTATAAAAAATTGACAAACTTAACTGAGCTTTCATAAAAACTCAGAACTGAAATCATTAAAAGTGCCAGCGTTCACATCTGCTTTGCACGTTTGGACAGATACTGCAATTGCATCGTGGGGATGGGCAGGGAGGACTGAAACTGCCTTTTCAGGAGGCTGCCATCTTTATGCACCTGGTCAATTTGAATGAAAAATTACCTGGGCAGGAGCTAAGTACACTGGCAGATCAGCAACAACGGGAAATGGTGAGTGCCAACTTCAGTGTGTGTTTTTGTGTGTTAATCTGTGTGTGTGTGTGTGTGTGTGTGTGTCCTGAGGATTAGTCATGCTCTTCTGCCTCTGCAGCACTGCCTACTTCCTGCCTCCCACAAACACACACACACACTTACACACCTGCATCCATCTGGCCAGTCCCCTCTGATAGCAGAGGTGTGAAACAGAGAAAATCAGTCGACTGAGGGACAAGGAGAGAAAGAGAGGGATGGTGGGGAAGAAAGAGAAGGAAGCGGGATGAAAGGGGGGGATATTAAAGAGAGAGGAGGATAAATGGACAGGGAGGAGGAAGGAAAGGGTGGGGGAGGGTGAAAGAGTGGGAGAGTGATATTAAACACCAGGGAGCTAAGTGAGCAAATTCACCTGCCCACTCTTTCTTTCACTCTCTCCATCTTACCCCCTCATCTGATTTTCTTTCATTCTTTCTGTTTCCCTCTCTCATCTGTTTCTTCACTCACCTCCCACTACCCTAATTAGGTCCAAATCCTCTTACATCTCTCACCCTGTTCATCTGCCCCGTCTTCTTTCTCCCCATCTTTACACACACTCCTGACAAAATAAAAAAAAATCAGGTTGACCTTAATGAACAGATGAAGAGAGGAGGGGAGGGATTGCATCAAGGGAGCACGGGAAAGGCTGGATCAGCGTTTTTTGGATCAGGGTTTGTTTATTCAAGACAACCTCATGTGAAGCTGTCAGTATGTTTTTGCCATTTTTTTTCCCCTTCTGAGGCAAAACTATTAGGCTTTAGGATCATTTGGATGATTCTAATCTTTCTAAGCTTTAAGTAGAAGTTTGTTGTTTACATTTTTTTCTCTGTGTGATAACAAACAGTGACAGGAAGATGGACGGAGGAGAAGCGAAGATGACAAACAACATGAGGCTAGAGTCAGTGCAACGAGAGCCACCGTACACAAACATCTTTGGGAAATGGGCAACAACTGTTGCATAGTATCAGACAACTTTAGAAGAGTCTTTTCTAAGCTGAGGAAAAAAAGAACTGGATTGGTGCTCAGTGGTCCAAAATTGCATTTCGTTTGAAAATCAAGGTACCAGAGAAAATCCAAGCTGCTTGAAGTCCAGTGTGAGGTCTCCACAGTTAGTGATAATCTGGGGCTATGTCATTTGCCCACAGTGCCAAAACTACAGATAACTGTTTGGCTACACATGATATTGTTGTGCTTGATTACCAGAACACTGTAGAGAATCTATGAGGTACTGGCAAGAGGAAGATGAGAAACACAGTCGCGAAAATACAAACAAGTTGAAGGCTGCTATCAAAACAACCTGATCTTCCTCAAAGCCTCAGCTGTGCCGCAGGCTGATCTCCTCCATGCCACACATTGATGCAGTAATTACTGCTAAAGCAGCACTGACCCAGTATGAGTGCATAAATGAGGATACTTTGTAGCTGTTGTACGTTTCTGTATTTAAACACTTTTTTGATTGATCCTAAGAATTATTCTAACATTTAGAGGTACAGGATTTTTGATTTCAATGAGCTATTAGCTCTAATCAATAAAATGTAAATAGAAAGTATTTCATTTTTCATGCATGGAGCCAACAATACATGAGAGCCTAACCTTTTAAATTAAAATACAAAAACATTTAATGAGATATGCTAGTGCATTAAGTACTGTAAATGCTTCAGCTTCACCAGCTTCATGTACTGTACCATGAAGACACTAAAATGTAAAACATGTTTGGAAATCACTTTTACCAAATTAATCATACAATACACACAATACCACAATACTTTTTTCTCATGCATAAGCAAACACGCACCTGCATTCACAGATCATCGGTCATCTGAAATCATGTTTCTGGATTCCTGATAACAGAAAGTTCGACATTTGCTGTGGTTTCTACTGATCGAGGCCATCGTTGCCAAGCTTTGCCATTTGTTGCTGAGGAGATACAGTTGTTTACGGTGAGTTTTCAAAGTTTGTTTTTGGAAATAGCTGCCTGGGATGCATTAGAGGTGACCAGAACCAGAAAACCCAAATGTTGAGCATAAAGATGTGAAACACAAATTCACATTGTGACTGGGTAGTTAAAAACTGACAGGCAACTAGTTGTCTCCTGCCTTCTTCAGATGGAGAAAATATTTTGCAAGAAGCAGTCTGACAATCTGGCACCTACTATAGGCTTTGACTTCTAAGCAAAAATTGCATGAAAGAAAAGAAACAGCATTCAGTAAGTGAATCTAATGAATAAATCTCGTATTTGTTGGTCTATTTTGCTGCTTTCTGTGAATAACAGCCTGAAACTGATGATGAGACACAACACGGAGTCTTCTCCAGCACAGCTACAATGATTTTAATGATCAAAACATTTTCCTTTTTCTACTGTAAACACTGGGTGTGTCAATCCCTCAGAATCAAAAACAAAGACCTGCCTGTGGATTCAAGATTTTCACCAGCACTCCCCAATTACAGGGAAGAATCTGTTGCAGAATCAGCATACGTTTCACTTCCACCACCATCATTTTGCCTATAGACAAGAGTTTATTGCAGTTTGTGCCTTTGCGGGCCTGTCACTTCTACAACAAGTGAGAAACGCTGCTATGTGACAACATTTTTGTGTGGAATAGGCAACCCGGATTGGCATCTTTATCCCTCAAAATCTGAAGCTTTTCTTTGATCAACAGGACCTGTAGCCCCTCGATCATCCTGCTCTTCACTAACACATGCACCGGATTCTGTTTTTGTTGTTTCAACTCTTTATAAAATCTTCATGAAATCACTGACTCAAAATGAAATGGAATAGACAGACTAATAGAGAGTGTGTGTTTCAGGTTGGAGTACACATTTTTAACACACCTCATAATTTTCTACAGCTCACAATAAAATTTGCAGGTGTTTATGGTTCACAACTCTATTGGAGTAAATACATGTGCAATAGTGGCTTGTTTAAGCTGAAGGGCTGCTTAAATAACCTCTTTGTCTCTGTGTGTCCTGTTAGCTCTGAACAGCACCGACGGCTAACAGTCTTAAATTCACATGTTTTGCTGGCATTTGCATAAAGCGGGTTCAGTTGAGAGGTTATAGTTTGGTTAAATGTATACTTTAGTCGTACTGAAGGGGTTTTCAGGCATGCACAGGAACACTACCTTGAGGGGCTGTATGTGTCCAGACATACCATGCGAGGTCCCATGTGATGTCCAGAGAATTCACAGAGAGCGAGTAGGCGAGTTGACTACGACTGACAGTGTTTCAGCTGTAAAGCAGTGTTTCAGCTGTAAAACACTATGATTTCCATAGTGTGCTTTTTGTGTCATGTCGTGCCTCCTGCCTGCTCTTCAGCCCTTCAATGTTTCTTCTACAATTACTAACCCCCAGAACAAACGAACATGAATCACCACAGCAAAAACTGACACAAGAGCTGGTCCAACAGATGTGCATTACCAAACCAAAATGTAACCACACAAACAGGTAAAACGTATAAGCATATAATGCAAATGACAGTAATGCAGTCGGGTAGTTCCCTCCTGGCTATGTGTTGAAGTGTCCTTGGGCAAAACCTTGAACCTCATGGTGCTCCAGGTAGTGTTTGTGCATGGTCCTGGAGCCACGCTGGTCTTTATGATTTTCAGCTCTCAGAGGTCTGTCCCCTGCTGGAACACTGAAAAAAAAGCGTAATATTTATGGCATAACAAGACTTTTTATGTTTTTATGTTTATGTCATTTTGTATCTTGAAAACCATTAGATCAGACCTTTAAAGGTGGTAAATTAGCATTCAACAGTACAGGTCTAACCTTTGTAGCAGAGTTTTTACTTCACTCCTTTTTCATGACATGTTTACATAATTTTGTTTATCCCCTGTAGGTACAAGTATTCAAATTCAGAGTATTTTTTTGTGAAAACTCACTGTCTCTTTCCTCTGAGCCTTTCTGTGGCTGTACCCCCTCATCTGAACATCCTTGGTTCTCAGTCAGTCTGCAGAGTGACCTCGCTCGAGCCTGGCCGGTGAGATAAGCTCACACCTTTCTCTCCAGTCCAACTCTCTTTTCTGCCCTTCATTTGCTTGTTCTTATACCTCCTCATTTTACCTTCAGCCTACAAGTTTTCTTGCTTTGTTCTCCTCCCCTCAACATTTAGTACTTAATTTTCATTCTCTCAATTCATAATTCTTCTCCTTTCATTAATTGGATGTCTTCTATTTGCTTGATTTTCTCTTTGTCTTTTTACAATTCTCTCACACACAAGTTAACATATAGGATCACCACAGGGAAATAAACTATCAGGAGCAGTTTTTCTTGCCAGGGTGTGTGTGTGTGTGTGTGTGTGAGAGAGAGTCAGAGGGGGGATTTGTGCTGACTAGTAAGGGTAAAAGATTCATGACCAAAGCTTGTCAGGGCCCCACACACACACACAATTTGGAGTCCAGGTGAGTTGGCAGATTTTTGTATTGGGGAGAATAAAACTGAGAGAGCGCTTTAAAGAAAATGTAAGAATAAGAAAATGTAGAGGACTAGTGATGAAAAGCATTAAAGAACTGGGTAAACAAAAAGGCAGGAGGATGAAGGACGTAAGGAGGAAGAAACACACTTTGTTACTCAAATTGGATTGTATTTCACCAGATTGCTGTTCTCTGGGACATAACCTCCTCCACCAATGCAGCCACTCCATTTCTTTTTTTAAATCCATGTAAACATGCATGTACAGGATCTGAACAAATTTGCTTTAGATGGCACAAACTGAGGCAAAGACGCATTTACTCAAGTACTAATGTTTGTATTGCAGCAAAATGTCTGCACGTTGTATTACTTTTCCTCAAGAATGTACAAAGACAGAGAGAAAAGAAACAAATTAGGCCAGAAAATAGGACGAAAAGAGAAGTTCCTGAGCTGCTCCACGCACACAGTTTGTTCATGTTGTCATCCAACTACCGCAAATATCTGCATCATGTTTACTGGTCACCTGTGACTGATGAACATGGACTATAAAAACCCGCCAATGGTCAAATCAATCAAGCATTAGCTTCACAGATAGTCTATTAGCACAGTTAGGTTTAACAAAAATAATTTCTCAGCATTATTAGACCCAGTGTGTGGAGAGCACTGATTCAGAAAAACAAGAACTGTGTCTGAGGTATTGTTATTTTAACAGAAAAAACATAATTAAAACCATAAATAAAAACATAGTATACCATAATTTTAGACTACTGAACAACACACCAGTTGCATGTCGTAGTGTGTGCAAGCTTAGTGTTGTGTCAGCATACATGTGTACTTGAAATGCACGTCCAGTTCCCTGCCCATTCACCCGACAGCAGCAGCAGAGCAGCTCAGCATAGTGTGAGAGTGCAAAGCATTATTTTATCTAAATACATTCAACTCCCTCTCTGTCTCTCTGCTCCTACAGAATCAATAGTCATTACACTCAGAGTGAATTGATCTCCCAGCACTGTTTGCTGATTCCTCAGACTAAACTAACATCAGATGAATCCCCGGCCCTCTCTACAGGCCGATGGTATCAGGTGGATGAATGTTAAATGCGAGGCGAATGACAGGAAAAGTTGGGGAGGAGTGGAGATGTCATGTAAAAGGATCTGCTTCTGCATCGTTATGCGTGTGTCTCATATGACAACATGTTGGAACCATGGAAGAATGACTGCTGATTTACTTAGTGTTACATGGCAGCGATGGGGGAGTGAGTGGTGGGTCACAGCAGAAGAGCTGAGATACAGATGAAAGGAAATTAGATGGAGAGGAGGTGTGAGTGAGTGGGAGAATGAATATGTATAATTGAGAAAAGACATCAAACGAAATCCTACCGTGGCATTTGAAAAAACGACATTTTCAAAAGTAAAAATTCATAGTTGATTTTTGCTACAGTAGAGAACAGAAACCATGCTTTAATGTTGTTAATGTGCTATTATTGTCTGTGTATGCACTTCCTTTGTTTACTCTGAAGCTATGAAGTCTACTTTATAGAAAAATCAACGTTTGTTGCAAATGTCTGTCTTTAAAAAAAAGACAACAACACTAGTTAAACATGGTTTGAAGACCTGGGGCGTATACTATGGAGAAAGTTCAACTCAAACTAGGTAATTTGAGCTTATTAAGCTGCACTGATCCTAACATTAGCTATTAGTTATTAACTAGTTCTGTAAAGTCTGGGTGGTTGTTATGGAATTAAGTCCAAAGATGTTTTAATTCACTTTTGCTTTTGGTTAAAACACACTAACATCAGTTTGATATTGATCTTCTTATTTACCAAATAACAAAAGCACTTCCTATTATTCCAATTCTTAGTCCTTATAAAATAAAATAAAAAAGAAAGCTTTTTTCAATTCACAGGCGCATAAAATTGTGTATCTACTTCTTTAGTTAATGTATTGCTGAAAGATAAGACATGTGGGAGAGGAAGAAATCTATCTACTGTCTAAATACTCACATAAGGTAGATTCCTCCCTGCAGTGGGAGCAAGGAGATGGAGAATCTACTGTGCATATTTGTGTTTGTGCGAGTTTGCCTTCCAACACAAACAGACTTCGTCAGTTTTCATTTTGAAACAGCTGTAAACAGAAACATTTAAATATATGGTGGAAGGCAACTTAAGCTGATAGTCAATTCCAACTCCGAGAGACTCTGCGATAGTACGAGATTGAAAAGGGATTTCAAGTAATGTCATGTCCAAAGTTGTGACAGTGTAATCAAACACTGACGTTCACATGCGCAGGCACACTTATTTATAACATAATCCGTGGACATGGATAAGGCCTTATGGCTTTGAACCACACACACAACTCACAAACACAAAATCCTGTTAGTACAATGATAATAAAAGTGACTTCTTTCGGTGTAAAGATGGAATCATTTGTATTTTGTCCTCTTGTGACCAGCTTGCTGCTAGTAAAACGGCCCATCTTTGATAGATCTTATCCAGGCCTCCTCCTTTCTTGAGCTGGTTTAATGTCCTTTTATCCTCTGCCATCTCTGGTCAGTTTTTTTTGGGACAGAACTGACACCAAACACCGGAGCATTAAATCGGTCCTTGCGGCATTATTTTCTGTTCTATTTGCCCTGTTGCAGAAAAGAAAAAAGCTGGAAGCGTCCCGGTGTCATGCAGCTACATGGCCAGTGCAGAGTAACTACTGAACCAAGAGATTAGATTTTCTGCTCTCACACAAAACACATAATTTGTTTTGTGGTCAAGCTGAATGTGGTTTATAAAGGAGTTAAAATGATGAAACTGGAAGCACTGAAACACCCCAAGGATTGTTTACAAAAGACTACAACCCTTTGCTTGGTCACCAGGAGCAGTAAATAATTTCGAGCTCTTAGCCTTGGCATGTCTCCAGCTGATGAATTTTTTGCCTTGTGTTTAAAGTGATCCACTGTTCAATTTTTGAAGATTGGGATACGGACCAGCTCTCATCTTTATGCTATGTGTGATAGTGTTATTGGTCACCTTTTATAGGGCTGTTTCAATACTAAGTAGGAGGCAATATCACTCACAGAGAGATGTTAGAAGTTAAGGGCTCCTTAAGTCAACAATCCCCTCAGCAGAGCTGCTTACAACACCAGTTTATTTTATACCATCGGCTGTATTTTTTATATTGCCCAAAATGATTTTAAAACAGAATGATGAAATGAAGCATCGTCTTCGGGACAATGCGTTTTTCAGATGTCAGTGAACTGTCAGTGATTACTGTTTAGTCAAAGCTTTGGTTCATTTTAACAAAATACTCCAATTTAGCCCTGGTGGTAGCAAAGCAAACAGTCTGGGCTTTTGTGCGAAGAAGTTGAGACCCCCATTGGATGTATTGAGCAAATAACAGGTACCTGGCTAGATACCACAACATCGTATAGTAAAGTATCCCGTTTGATGTGTAAAGCTTACCCTTTCTGATCATGCGGTTGGAGGGAGATTTTATCTTTGTTTTTGTCATCGCAGAACTTTGTCTGCTTCACGCTGTGACCAGCGCGCAACAGCTGTACGGAGCTGGAGCCGCTCATTTGTTTACAGTCGGGAACAGCTGATCGGGCTGCAGCAGACAGGGACCATGGATCCTAATTTTGTTTGGACTATAAACATCTGAGTTGACTGTCCTGGTGAGGATGGAAAATGTCTCTCGAGAGTGTAGAGTAACGTGTGTCACAGAGACATGGCTGAAGGACAGTATGACCGACACATGCATCAGTGTTGACGGCTTTAAGGAAGAAGCAGAGAAGCACAGAGAAAACTGGGAAATAAAGAGTCTGTTGCCTCCGTATTTTCTATATGCCCAGAGAGTTCTCACAGGCCATATTGATCGCCGTCTATATTAATCCCTCTGCCTCCTCATTCCGCACATGTGACGTAATATACCTGATAGTAGCCAATCCTGACCCGACATCCTGACGCCCTCTTTATGATCTCAGGTGACTTTAATCACGCAACCCTCTCCAAGACCCTCCCCACCTTGAAACATGATGTGGATTGTCACACCAGTGGGGAGAGGACATTAGACCTGATGTTCTCAAATGTTACAGGTCTTGAAATCTTTGTGTAATTCAGTTGAACGCGAAAAATTTCCAAAAAGAATTGGAACCAAATCCAGTTCTATGGGTTTTTTTCATGCAGTAATTCAACATTATACCTTATTGTGGAGAAGTGACGTGAGACTGACACAACGACACTGTCAGTGGAAATCATAAATTCTAGTCTTAGACCGGAAAAGTCCTACAAAGACAAATAACTATCCTTACTATTTAATCTTTGGACTGTGGGAAGAAACCATAGTATCCATAGGAACCCCACACAAGCACATGGAGAACATCTAAACTCCACGGGGAAAGGGCACAGGTGGCATGTAGATTTGAACCGTCTAGCTTCTAGCTGGGGGGCAGCAGCAGGAAACACTCCACCTACATGTTTTCCTGTTCCTATTGTGCAAACATTTTTAAATACCAAATAGCAAAATGAGGTGGTATGTCACTGATTACTAATCTGAACTCAGCTGCAGCCATCAGTCCTCTCACCTTTAGGACATTTCCTGGTTTTGTGTTAAACACAGTACTGTGTTTGTTTTTGGTGTATGCGCACACAGAAATACTCAGCACAATATTTTGTGTATATACCAGAAATCCATGCATAGAATTTTTTATACGGTTGGATTAAAGACAGCACTCAAATTAGCTAATTTGCCTAAAATCTTTGCATTTTGGAAGTAACAAAAGTCACTGTGAAAGGCTGAAAAAAAACAAGCAAGTGTGCAACAAGCATGCCCATTCTGAATTTATTAAACTGCAAATATGCTGCACTACGGTGCTCTTTACTGTGTTACACAAACCACACACACACACAGACACTGCTTCACCATGACAGTTGCATTAGAATGAATGAGAATCTCTGAACCAATCACTTTATAGCTTTATGGATCATCTGTCAGACCAACCATTAGACTGCCAACTTCTTGACATTTACCAACAAATTCATATTTCTCACACACACCCACATGTGTATGCCTGCACGCGCGCACACATACAAGCCAACACAGAAAAAGATGCACACTCAGTCACCCTATCGGTCCTCACTGTGGTAGAAGTACACCCACAAACACCCACGCCGACACACACTGAACGCTTGTTGACATTTGCCAGCTCTACACATTTTTCTGCCAGGCATTTTCAAATGAAGGACATGAGATAGATCCCTGTGACTTAAGACAGATTGATCCGTTCCTGCCATAAAACTTGTTTCACAGCTCCGAAGATGTGCTTTTCTCCAGCGTGCACACGCTTGACACAGACAGATCCAATTCTAGCGTAAAATTTACTTCTCATCTCTTGTTAGCCTCTTCTCTGCTGTGTGTGTGTGTGTAAATTAGATTATGCGGGGTTGATATGGATGGAGGCTGAGCAGGGCCAAACCACTGAGAGTTAGTGTGAAAGATTAATAAGGCATCACGACTTAATTATGACACATCTTAAATTAGTCAGTGGAGAAAAGGGAAAAACTTTTAACTAAATGCCAAACCAAGAAATCAGAAGTTCAGCTGCTGTGAAACCACATGAAACCAGCTGGAAAATAAAAGTTTTACACAACAGCCACTTTAAACACTCAGGTCAGGAAATACTCTTTACACTAACAACATTTTTCTTTGACATATGAAGCAGGATCATAGGCTGGATGGGGGTGGCATGGCCAACCCACTGCCCCCCCCCCCCCCCCCCCCCCCAGAGAAGCTCCCCCCTTTAATAAATAAGATTCAGTTCATACAAACCTTACAGTCGTCTTCAATCAAGACATAAATGCAAATCCCAATGATTAAATAAATACATACATCATGACTAAAATAAATATACACCTTGGCTACCCACCAATTTCAACTAACTGAGGCGCCGGCTCAAAATAGAACTGCAATTCCAACCTCCAGCTGTAAGGGCAGTAATGTGGCGAAAGGCTTGCAGTCTGGCGAAATGTCAGGGGAAAGGAGCAAAGAGCATAAATCTTAATGATTTTGTGGATGTTTTTGCCAAAAGATATAGTAACAGGCGAACTAAGCTGTTCTAAAAAGAACATTGTTCGTTTAGAATTTAAGAATGTTTTTGAATTCATTTATTATGAAAGAATTGGACTTTTTGAAAACAAATGTTTTGAAAAAATTGTTATTGTTATTTAATTTTTATTAATGGATTATTAATTCATGTTTTTCTTTTCAATTTATTTAATAAATGTGTTGGATGCATATTGTCTTTTTAATGAAAGAGTCAAGGGGCATGCAACACACAGCCATGGGCTGAACTAGGAAGACCGATTTAGTGTGACACCCTATCTATTTATGTATCTATCTACCAACCGGGCACCATCAAGGGGCCGAAGAGGTCAGGAGTTAATGCTAAGATTTCTTGTTTAAAAGTGCTCAGTTAAAGACACAAAATTACCATAAAGAAACACACAACCACAAAGATGCAAAATGGCCGATAAAAATTGCTAAAACATGACCTAAAATAGTCCCAAAAAATGATCAAAAACAGACACAAAACATCTAAAAATGGACACAAAATGATCAAAAATATACAGGTATAACAAAAACACACAGATAATAATGAACACACAAAATAACAAAAATGATCTAAAAAACTAATAATTTAATAAGAATAATTCTGCAAACTGACAACCAAAAGAAGAAAAAAATAGTGGGGCCTTATTTCCTTATGATCCATCCTGGTTTCAGGCCCATCTCAACATGAATTCAATTCATTTTTATATTTACACCCTTGCACTGTGGCAATATTATGGTAATTGAGCTCTGGTGTATCCTCCTAAGAGTGTTCACCTGGAGTGTTTACCTGTGCTTAATTGGGTTGCTTGTTATTGCACACAGCTGGTCTCAGCAAAAACTGAGCCATGAGTTGAGGAAACTGTCCATAGACCTGCATGATAAGTGTAACTGAATAATGGGAGATGAACGGACATGATCACAGAGGTAATCAAGAATCCAGTTATGGTTTTTATGTTAATGTGGAAAGCTTAAAAAAGTGACATCTAGAACTATTAGTCCACCATTGCACCAATCTAGGTTTTACCAAAGAGCCAAAAGAAGTAGCTTTAAGTAAAAGGTAGCCTGCTGGAACTTTGCTAAAAGGTGCTTGAATGACTCTCAGGCCATGGGAAGCAAGATCCACTGGTCTGATGACACGGAAATAGAACTATTTGTTCCAAATTCCCAAAAGCACTTGAAAAGTTTTTTCAGTATTTTCTATATGTTCCTCATCCAAAAGGGTTTCACCTTCTTCCCCACACTGCTAAACTATAAATGTAAAGCAAAAGAACAAGTAAAGCCCCTTATACCCACGGAAGAAAACTATCTCAACCTTTTCAGACTCGTCAGGGCACTTCCTAAGTCCTCTGGTGTCTATGGTAACAGAGGTGAGGTCAGCAGAGGTTGGGACCAATGGGTGCCGGGGACCAAGAGGACGAGAGGTCATGTGTGAAAGTGTCCACACAGACGAACAGACAGAGACAAACCAAACGCACATTCAGAATAATGAGTATTGGGTATTAATAGAGTTGTATGGACCATGCAGGTTTAAGCTAATGAGACTCACGGGTTATCAGAGATTCACAGTAAAATGACACTTTCTGTGCTATGTCTAAAGTTGAAAGCAATGTGGTACATGAAAATAGAATCTGCAGAACCACATCTGCTAGACAGATGTTTCTCACACCTCTTCTTTTCCTTTCGTCTGTTCGCTTTCAGGTGTCGCCACAGCGAATCATGTGCCTCCATCTAACCCTGTCCTATGCGTCCTCTTCTCTCACACCAACTAACTTCATGTCCTCTCTCACTACATCCATAAATCTCCTCTTTGGTCTTCCTCTAGACCTCCTGCCTGGCAGCTCCAACCTCAGCATCCTTCTACCGATATATTCAGTCTCTCCTCTGAACATGTCCAAACCACCTCAGTCTTTCCTCTCTGACTTTATCTCCAAAACATCTAACATGAGCTGTCCCTCTGATGTCCTCATTCCTGATCCTGTCCGTCTTCGTCACTATGCCCTTCCTGACACAACCCTATGCATTTATCCAGACTTGGGACTGGAAGAAGACGACACTGGGTTGTGGCCCCTTGCGGTTGCATTAGATGCTTCTCAAACCTATTCTGGTTAATTACAATGTTTTTGTTTCATCACTCACCAAACTGAGACAATGTCTGATTTAGTGGATTTTCTCACATCAACTTGAACTGCATTTAATTTACATGATTTCCATCTCGCTAAATGAAATGTTCTCTCTATTTGGTACTATAATATTGCTATGTTTTGGCTCTAGGAATGGCAAAGCTGTTCCACCATTTTAGTCCAGGTTAAAAATGCCTTGACTGGTGTTTGGCTGCCATAACATTTGTCAAAAGTGAAACTTGTGAAGTTTATCTTTAGATGATGAATTCCAAAGATGTTGGTGATTTAATTCAAGCACAACCTGTTTATGATGAAACACCAGCAAAACTATTAATATGACTATATTACTATTACCATAACTATTATTATAACTAAACATTTTACAGGTTTGAAATGCAAATTGTTTGTTGGACATAACTGCTTTGAGCCTTTAATCTGAGAAAGTTAATTGCTAAGATTTGGACGCATGGCAATGCTGCCTAAAGAAAGACATGATTTATGTAGAGTATCATTGCACCCTCTCAACATCCCTTTGTTACACACCAGTCGGCATCTAAATCTAAAACCACTGGTCCATAACCTACATCATCTGTTCATGGTTGTTGTTTCAAGGTAACATAAAATGTTGCTTGTTTTAAAATGTTCACACTGTCAAAGCATGTAGGTCCACATATCTACAACAAGTGGACCCACACTCTCTGAAGTCACTCTCTCTCACACACACACACACACACACACACACACACACACCTACTGTACAAGGTTGCTGTAAAGTCACATCAGCATGCAGGGACATTGTGCACGTGTGTTGCCTGTAAAACACTTTGGGACATGTTCTGTGATCCATGACAGAGTGAAGAGCTGAAGACAAATAGAGTTTGTGTGTTGCATGCGTATGTGTGTCACATGGGGAAATCCAGCCACATACACGTTTGTGATTGATGCCGTTTGACTGCAAATTAAATGTGATGTGGTCAAAATGTTTAACTATATGCAGGTACTGGCTCCGTTTGATTTACTGATCTCAGAAATAAAGGCACAACTCATGGTCAAAGTGAGACACATATGCCACATCTGGGTTTGAAAAGTTAGAATAATTTTGAAACCATATTTTTATTTTAAAGAATTTTACAAATAACTACTTGCAATGTTAAACCCATGGCTCTGTTGGTCTAACAGCCCACAGCTTTACCCTTATGTTTTACTGCTCGCATCCAGTGTATAACCTAAAAGACAAGTCAAAGTAAAACTTTGATGATGCTCATTAGACCATAACTATTTAGGGACTGTCTTTTGCACTGGGTCCTGGTGTCCTTTTCTATTTCTCTCTGGCTGCTGGCTTGTTTCTGGTTGATGATTTTAAGTGCCTTCCTCGTTGACATTGTTGCCACTTTTGGTTTGGGGTTTAATGGTGACAGTTGTTGTCTGCCTGTCTTTGCTAATCTCTTGACTGGGGTCTGTACTGAACTGTACTGTACTGTTCTGAAGGCCAAGGTCATTCCACGCCAGAATCCAAGCCAAGCATACAATGTGTGTCTTGCTGTCTGCACTACAAATGCAGCATAATAGGGATAAAACAGAGCTATAGCGTGCTGTAAGGTAATATTACATAAAAATAATAATACAATTGTGCTCTCAATGTTCTGAGCTGTTTATGAAATCTTGAAAAGCGTATTAAGTAAACTTTGTGCTACAACTCAAGACAGGGATATCAGAATTTGCCATGTCCATCCATCCATCCATTACCTAGCTGCTTATCCTGTTAAAGGGTCTTGGGCAAGCTACACTCTGAACATGTCTGTAGTGCATCTCAAGGTGACACAGAGAGAAACAAGCATTCACATCTAAATTTAGAGTGTCTAATTAACCTAACCTGCATGTTTTTGGATCGGGAAAGGAAATCGGAGTGCCTGGGTGAAATCCAGCAGTGCAGGGGGAGAATGTGCAACAAACTCCAAAGAAACAAACAACAAAGAAAGGCCCCCCAACAGCTGGCCAATGTTAAACCACTGACCACTTCATCAATGTGCTGCCCACAATTTGTGTGAACTTTAAATATACTACACATTGAAAATATAGCTCCATAACACAATTAATTGGAGTATTATTGGAATCTAAAGGCTCAGTGACACAAACAACCAAACACAGCAGTGCTTTCTTGGTTTAGAGCCAGTTATTGTTAAGCATCAAGGGGAATATATTAGTGCTTTCAAAAAAAAAAAATCAGTTTCCAATCATCATAATTATAACTGGGGTGTCAATGCTATTTTCAAAGCACAACGGATATTGATGTGTTAAATTCATCTTAATCAGGGTCTAGCTTCAGTACATACTGTGATCATGCCAAATGTCACTTTCCCAACGATAATAACCGCTGATTTTTTTACATTTGAAACATTATCATGTTGGCTGTTAATTAAAGGTTTGGCACAGCTCCAGGGTTACAAACCACAGGGGCAAGAGCAACTCAATCAACACACAAAAAAAAGACAAATAACATGGGCAGTGTGGAGCCTATTCTGTTTGTTCAACCAAATCTTTTTTTGTTATGGCTCAGTAGTGAACGTTGAGGTGCTACTCTTGATATTGGTGGCTGTGTGAGTGTGTGTGTTTTTGTCAACAAGGGGAATAAAAAAAGAATTTAGCAGACCCCTGGAGCAGCTGTTGCCCCTTGTAATCCCAAATCCCAATGAGTCTCTTCCAACATGCACACATACAAGCACAGATTTGTTCTGATTGCACAAACAGATGATGTAGTACCTTTCTTCTTCACCAACCTCCACTTTGATCTTTTTGTGTTTTCAATTGTGTGCAAAGAGACGCACGTGCATTTTACAACTAGACGTGCACAGATTATCATCGGGCTTAATGCAACCCCACAGATACCCAGAATCAAAAGGTTCCATTTACCAAAGGAGAAACATGTAAAAATCCTCAGATTATTAGGGTCAGTGTCTAGAAGCAGATTCTGAAGTTCAGAGGATCATGTATGTGTGCATGTGTTGAGGGATCTTGGTCATCATTTAGTGTTGAAATTAGGGCTATAAGACCTCCAGAAGGCGTTGAGTAAAAATTCAAACCCACATCTGCTCTCAACTCTAATCAGACCCACACTCACCTCCATTTCAGCTCATTAGAAATCCTCAGGGGACAGCACTAAAATACACAAATTCTCAAAGACCTCAGCCATCTCTGCACTACCTTTAACATGTCCACCAGATGTCTTTTTCTACGGTACAACTTTTTTCATCTTCTTATCCTTCATCTCACCCCTCACTCCTCTTTAACCCTAGAGTTTCAGCCTCACCTCATGTCAGATTTGTTCTCCCTCTCTAGTTGTCTCCCTAGGGGGGGCAGACAGACAGATGCGCAGCCTTGTCCTCCGCATGCACACACACACACACGCACACAAAAACACATTTCTGACCTCATTTCTACAAGGAGGTCAGTGAAAACACAACAGCTGTACAGTACAAACGGATACAGAAAGAGGGAAATATCCCCCATATCCCCCATCACACCTACAGCCGTGGGGTTCTTCAGATCTCTCTATATAGAGAATATTTTACAGATATTGAATTTTTTATCTAAAGCTTCTAAAATGAAAAGACTTATTTTACCAAGCTGTTTCCCATATTTGGTACGAGTAAAGGTAAATGGACAATAAGCCACCAAAGGAATGACCTCGCATAATGAAGCTAAAATTATTTTCCTTATATAATAATTCTTATACTTTACAGAAAGGAAAAGCTTCATCTGCTGTATAATGTGCATGGTCCAAAAAGCTGAATATTTCAAATATACCGTTTATATAAAATTTAATCAATATGAGAAACATGCACCGACATGCGTACAGACATCAAATATACACTCACTGGCCACTTTATTAGGTACACTTGTTCAGCCTAATGCAATCCAACACTGCAGCATTGCCATGAATTCTACTTTTACAATGTTCTTTTTTTGGTTGGCCCATACATTTGAACCATCTCTTAATATAATGCACTCCAGTACAACGCCACCACTCATTATGACCTCAATACTGAACAGAGAGTAGAATTATTACTTTTCTGACCGTTTCAACTTAAAACCGGGAAATTATAACATTGTAGAATTCATGGCAGGGCTGCTCTATTTGACTGCATTAGATTATACAAGTGTACCATATAAAGCGGCCAATGAGTTTGTATATAAGCAACTGAATGCTTGCATTTAGAACTGCTATAAAAAATGTTTTTGCTTATTTGGTCAAAGTAGATTTTCATTCAACAGCTGCACATAAAATAAAAATAAATTTAAAAAAAGAACGTTTTTGCAAGAATTTAACATGCCATCACTAGTACAAAATAGCCTGAAAATCTTTGCCGATGTGGGCTGATACGTATGGAAACAAAATGCAAACTAATTTTTTTTACGGCTCTAAACATGTAGGAGATATTTTTTAGTACACTTTGGGATCACAATCGTTGCTTTTAACTAATTTTACATTTTGCTTTGGTTTCATGATAACCAAGTAACATGCTTTAGTAATTTTTCATCTAAGGCATCTGCCAAACTGAGACCAGTGCAGGTGTTGGTGTGGTGTGAATGTGAGGGGAAAAAAATAAATAAGACAAGGAGAAGGTGTGTTAAGTGCGCCAAGAGCCAGGGGCAGGAATTATATCCTCATTAGGAACTGGCACAACCACCACTCTCTCCCTGCATTAGGGTGTATGTGTCAAACACGGCATGGTATAAATGCAACTACACAGCAGCATCCTGGCTCATGTTTGAAAATTACAGACCCTGGCCAAAGGGTTTTTCCCTGCATATTTACATCTTGGGCAGCCAAACAAGTGTAAGGAATATGTTTCCTATTGATGAAACAGACAACAGATGCACTGTTAGAATAAAAGTGGTGAGAGAATTACGTTTAATACAAAATGAGCTGTTGGTAAAATAAAGCAGCACCAAGCATGCACTTTACCCTATAGTGTGAAATAGGATTAAATATTTCATCCAATCTTCTGTTGAGAAAGCAAATAACTTACTTCCTAAAATGACAAACCAATGACTTCTGTTCTTATTTATAATGGCTGAGACACATACAGTATGTCGTACGCAGTATAACAAAATCACCTTTACAAAGATGCTAAGCCTCAGTTTGCTGCAGGAAAAAAACAACACCAAAACTCAATAAAATGCACATTTATACATTCCAATAAATAATTTAGCCATTAGTGAAATAGCCAATCTGATTGTTGCTAATGAAATAATGACTCTTGACAGTTTATTGCAAAGGCCCAAAAACATCAAAATAATAATAATAAAAAAAAACAAAAAAAAAAAAAACGATTCCCAAAAAGTTAACAGTTGATAAAAGATAAAAGCACATTTTTCATTTTCTCTGACCCCTTACACACAAACACAAACTGATGAACAAATGTATTGTTTAATGTGGTGTACAGCTTACCAGACTGAGAAAAAAAAAGAAAAAAAGGGGGGGACCATCACTAGTTCACTGGCCAACTGTCTACAAAAATCACAGGGCACTGATTCAATGACAATCTAATAAAACGACCAAGTGATTATCACCAATCACATTGCACAAATTGACATTCCTGATCATTTCACTAAGTGACAGCCATTTACAGTTAATCTAAAAATACAAATTCTCATAAATGTCCTCAGTTGTTGGCTTTTCATCTACAGCTCTTCTGTATGCTGCAATTGTTGCACACAAACTTTGTACAAGTGGGATTCGGATGCTCTGTAGCAACTAAATTCAGCAGGGTAGAGTTAATATTTAGCTGTGTCAAGCTGTGACACATTTATATCTGATGAGGAGGAAGTGATAGGAGGAGGATGCTGCGACTCCAGTAAAGTTGTGAAAACAGATGCTGCAGTATGGCAACATGCTAGTAGAAGCTGATAAATATTTGAGAATATAAGTTGACACACAAAGCATGCGTGGTTTTTGGAGGAAGCCCTGTGTTCTGAGTACCTTAGATAGAAACAGCTTGTATTATTAATAATCACTTTTTAGGTTATGAATCTCTGTGATTACACTTGGTCCAATGATAACCTGTGGATCACTAATAACAAAATCAAAACAAAATGTTCTATCTTCATGATAAAATAAAAAGCACTTAAATACTTTGAAGCTGCAGCTGTAAAGTCATTTTTGAGCTGTAAAAGTTCAAACAAATATGATGCTAAAGATGAACTGAGTACTTATGCTGTAGCTCTGTTGATGGCTGCTCAGGGTGGATGTTGGCGCAATCCTGCTAAATATTTAAAGTATGAAAAAGTACTGGTTTCTTCCCTATATTTATTCAGCAATGGTGGGCCACAACAGCAAGAGAACTGCTACAAATAAATAAATAAATAAATAACAAACTTATTTTAAAAAAAAAAAAAAAAAAGGATTTCAATACCGGCTGCAAAACTCATCTGCAAAAGCCCCACTGGCATTGAGTGCTGCATGCTTACTGTGGGTAATTTTGGAGCAGCAACAGCTTGTTTTTGGTGTCAAGCTCTACTGTAAATGCAGCTTGCTGACACCTGGAGTAAAGCAATTAATACAAGGCTCTCAGGCAAATTCTCTCCCTCTTCTTCTGCCGCTCTCCTTCTTGCTCATAACTACAAGCTTTCAGCAGAAAACACTGCTCTTTAATAATTTGTGTTCATGTGTCATCGTGATGGCTACGGGCACTTTTGGCTCTTATATATGGCTGCTTATCCAACAGGCACAGTAAAACACTTTCAAGAGAGAAGCACCGAAACAAGCGTGACAGTCTAAAAGCCAAGTTATCAGCAAAATAATCAGCCAGCAGGAAACACGCAGACATGTACAACAGTATAGCAATGGTAACATTTAGGCAACAGCCTAAAGGACCGAGATGAGTTAGTGTCTTACATGCATAGGCAGATTATAAGATGACAGACCCCTGCGCACAGACACATACCCCTACTCCTTAAAATAGAAAAGGAACACTGCTAAACTTGAAGATCGTTGTTGTCTTTGCAGTCATTTTCTGCATCTTTGTGTCTCTGTGGTCAAGTCAACTATAATTTCTATGGACAAATTACATAAACCACCGATTTACACGAGGGGGCTCAAATTCCTGCAGTATAGCACCCTGCCCCATAAAACCCTTATGCAGTACACAATTTGTAGTCATTTGAGATATTTTATATATATATATATATATATATATATATATATATATATATATATATATATATATATATATATATATATATATATATATATATATATATATATATATTTTTTTTTTTTTTTTTTTGGTCCTTTCGGCTTATCCCGTGAGTTCAGGGTCGCCACAGTAGATCATTGTCAGCATGTTGACTAGGCACAGTTTTTACGCCGGATGCCCTTCCTGACGCAACCCTCCCCAATTTCTTGGACCGGCACTGTAAAGCTGGGGATGGGAATGGGCTGTTGGGGGTTCAGTGTCTTGCCCAGAGACACTTCGACATATAGCTTGGATCAAACCACTGACCCTGTGGTCCGTGGACAACTGCCTTACCAACTGCGCTACAGCCGCCCTATTTGTAGTCATTTTGATTTACTTTGCAAAAAGGAAAAAAAAAAAAAATATATATATATTACCTTATTTACTAAATCAGAGCCCAGAAGACTCATTCAGTAAACCATCCATGCTGTAGCATACACACTAAGAAACATATACCCTACGCACTAACACACATGCACTCATGTCCTCAGGCTGACTAGTGGTTTACATACAGTGCTCATTGTGGTTCAGTAGCAACAACCTGTGTGGCACTTAGATAAGACCCCTCCTGATTTCTCCACCATCTCATTAGCAGGAGAGGCAAACTTCAAGTCTTCTGCTTCTGTTTTGTTGATATGTTTTTTTATATACCGTTTATCCATCATAGAGGCAAGTGTGTTTCTGGTGTCACAGTGGGTCCTTGTACGTGTCAGGTCTAAATGCCCACCACCATCTCAAAACAATTGTAGTAACAACTCAGGTCCCCACTCCATGGCCGTCTGAGCCACAGCGAACACAGCTGCACCGAGCGTGGCAGACAGCCCCCACACTGCCATCTTCACTATCCTGTTTCCCTTCCCCCACAGCTGGCTTCTTTCCCGGGGCAAAGCTGCTTCCAGGCCTGAGTGTCGAGAGGCTACGAGCAGAACACAGAGAGAAGGGGTCAGACTGCTAGGAACAAAGGGCATGGAGGGTTGCCAAACATTAAAAATGTTGAAATCTCCACGAAAGGACGCTCAAGTCGCATTTTCTTTGTGGGGTAGAGACTATAAGAAAGGGTTACAAATTGTCAAATCTCTAGAAGTAGAGACTAGGAAAAATGACTAACGCTGCATCATGGTCATTGCTCAATAAAAGGTGGTATTTTCAAATGAGTCACGAACAGGGACATCACAGTGAACTAACACACCTTGAAGAACTACTGTGGGTAGAGTAAAAATCCCATAGACACAATATTATGAACTCATGATCGAACAGTCTCTTTATGAATACACAAAACATATGCATGCACCACTTTGTGTCCAATCTGATCATTCATCAACATATCTGAACAACTTATAGACAATTTCAATACTGCACAGCAGAAGACATTCCCACTAACAAGAAAAAGCAGTTTAAAGTCCTAAATGAAGGTGAACTTTTGTTTGTTTATTTATTTATTTATTTTAGGTAAGATTGTTTTGTCAAACTCATTACAATAATACTATGCATTACATGCTTACTGTACATTGAATATTTGTAAAAAATAAATAACATAACTAGTCAACCTATATTTATTGCACATCTATAGCAGTTTGTCAGGCTGATTTACTAATTTATTGTTTGCCACACTGAAATGAAGAGGTGCAATAGATTGTCCCCCTCTCTTCTTGTTACTTACTTCATTTTGGATGCAGCAAATTTAATTTTGATGAAACTACAGGGAATGATGTATCAATTTTAATATAAACACTGTTTGGCCTGAAGGGAACGTTACTACATATTTTCGATTGCCTGTACATCACAGGCAATCTCTCAGGTGCCAATGATCAGATTTTCACAAAACTTACGGGAGCAATGTATTACTTTGTTCTGTTCTGACATATTTAAATTTGCACTTCAGTCGTCTAATGGGGGTGCGACAACATTTGTTAACTTGTTATTGATTGGCCCAAAGGTGAGCAGTATTTGTGGGGGTACACATGGCCTTGTTCTAGAGATTTGTGTTCACATGTATAGCCCAAAAATGTGCAAAACTGCAGATCCAAAAGTACTTTGACTGAATAGAAATGTTCGTTCTTACACTCTTAGTCAATATTAGATTTGTGTCTCAAACAATAATTCAAATTTTGTTCACCCATCTGAGTGTCTTCATGTGTGCAGTCTTTCTGCAGAGTCAATAATAAGATTACAGTTACTATATTTACCGTGTCTGGAGGTGGTGGAGCCCTCGGCCTTGAGCCGCTGGAGAACAGAGTCTGGCCTCTGATGGAGGGTGGAGAGCTGAAAAGCCTGAAAGGTACTGATGGACAGACTAGAGAAAGAAAACAAAGGAAAAATTGATGAAAAACATCTATCGGTGATGGAAAATAGAGTCAAGTCTGAGGTGAAGAATGAACAACTGGAATGAGGTGTAGAGATGGATGGATAAAAGGAAGTATTGAGACAGGTGAGGCAGAGAGTGAGAGACAATCTGAGAGAACTTACTCAGTGGCCCCTGTGTACAGGAAGCTATGCATTATAAGAATCACAATTAGTGTTTGAGTATGAGTCAGTCAAGGCCTCGTATCAATGAAGTCACCTCCTGGCCTGAACAATGAGCAATTAGCCAAACTGAAGGACACTGACAGGGAGAAAAGTGATAAACTCTGCGTACATAGTCTAATGTTTCATCCTAAGTGATTTGAAAAAAAAAATGGAATAAATGGTTTCTCACACGCACAAGCTCACGCTAAATGGCCTGTGTGCCACTAAATCTCAATAGCATCCTCTCTTGGTTTCTGAGGGCATTACATCACAAATGAACACAAAGTGAAAGCCTAAACCTTACTGACCAATATAAATTCGTCACCTAGCAGACTAATAGTTAAAGAATACAGTTGTAGATGCCCCCCTAGAGGCATAGCATTTGCTTAAGAAAGCAAATAATCAAAAATGCAACGTTATTGAAAGTGCGTCTTTGGCACTAATTTTATACATTTATTGGGTAGTTTACCGATTTAGGATGGGTATAAAATTCACCTCATTCAGCTAATTTGTATTCATGCTCTACAATAAAACTGAAATCAAATAATGTATTTTTTTGTCCTTTCGGCTTATCCTGCAAGTTCAGGGTCACCACAGCAGATCTTTTGTCCATGTTGATTTGGCAGTTTTTAAGCCGGATGTCCTTCCTGAAGCAACCCTCCCCAATTTCTACCGGGCTTGGGACCGGCACTGCGCGGCTGAGGATGGGTGTGGGCTGTTGGGGGTTCAGTGTCTTGCCCAGGGGTACTTGGAAATGTGGTCGGGTACAGCGGTCTGTGAACCTGTGACCCCATGGTCGGTAGCTGGCCACTCTACCAACTGAGCCACTGCCGCCCCAAATCAAATAATTTATCTAACCTTATTAATTATATGAATTTTTAGGCCTAGAGTCATAGCATGGCATCCAGTGAGCACCACTCTTTGGTCTGTTTACTCAGTAGTATTACCATTATTATTAACAATTGTCAATTCAACTGTTGCACCCTCACCTCCTGTGAGATTGTAGAGCTGCTCGCTTGGCCAGTAAGGATGGAGGGTACTGATCGAACAGTTCTTGGGATTGGCTGATCAGAAGTTCGTATGGGAGGTCCTGTGGGATGCGGGAGAGGAGGTGGTGGACCATAGCCATATCACACTCTGTCTGCTTCACCTCTTTCGTTCTGTGCAAGACGATCTGAGGAACAAAAGCTGGGTTAAAACTTTTAACTCTAATGTAGTTCAGTCTGGTAAAATATGGGTTTGATTCTACAGGTTTCAGCTCTGCTTGTATGGCAGAATAAGTGCTTAGAAGTGAAACAGGGACATGAAGAGTTAATGCCCCATGCTGAGAGCTGCACCGAGCCTTGGAGAAAACTTGAACTACATTTCGCTTTGTTGTTATACACACACTTCAAACAGAGCTCTCCATCAACCCAGCCCTGCACACAAACACACACGTGCACACACTCTTAATCATCCACTACTGCAAACAGGCACAATTGGACACGCTAGTAAACATGGACAAAGTCTTTCAGTTAACAAGGCTTCTTCTTGTCACACAAACACCAAACGAGAAGTACGCATGTACAAAAACACTGCAAATCATTTCCACAAACACACTCATAGATGTTCCAGAAGAAAACGTTTGTGCCAAGTATTAAGTGTGAACACAACCACTATAGTAAAATGATGAAAATGCTTTTTATTCATGATCTGTGTGTCACTCTCTTTCCTTCTCAGACATTTATTAACACTCCTCATTCTGGTTCCTGATACTGTCCTCATCCTTTTCCTTCTTACATTTAGTATCTCTCTCCATCCCCCAACCTCTGTATCCCTCTTTCCCTCTCATCTGTTCATCAGGAGGTATCTAATTAACTAGTCCAGTGACTTCACAGTGCCCTGTCTCACTGTGTATGTTAGTGGGGCAGCAAGTATTCATCTGTGAGCAGCCTGGATTACTGAGGAAAAAAGGACAAAAATAAATATTTATGCACGCTCATTTCCTGTTGGCTTCTCACCGTAGCAGCGAGGTAGATGGGCATCAGCGGATGTGAGGCCAGGAAAAAGTCATACAGTCTGAGGGTGTATTTGAAATCTGACAGGACATGGCCATACCAGGTGATAAGCCAAGACAATGCAAAGATGGTTCCCACTTCGGCTCTAAAATAGAAAAACAAAGAAATAGAAAAGATAAACATGAACAGAAACTATAATACACAGACCTTTTTTTAAATCTTCAGTTTAATAAAAAAAAAAAAAAGTTTCTTTTAAAGCACTCAACCTTTTTGTTGTTTCTTGTTCTAAAACATTGGCTTGTTTTTTTCTTTTATGTCTTATTAGGACTGAAAACCAAAAGACTAATAATAATTTTTGACATTTTAACTAGGAAGGGGGTCATTGAAAGAACGGGAGAAGAGAACTTTCACAACAACCACAGACAATGTTTTAACAAAGACGGGGATAACAAGGTCTTTCCAATTTCACACATAAGTCACAAATTGACCCTCAGCCATCTCCATCCCTTTATATGATGGGGTCAAAAGCATGAAAAATGCTAGTAGGTAGACATTTAAGACAGTATCTCAACTTAAATTCAAACAGAGGTGAACATGAGCTGACATATCAGCTCAAATTCAATCCCAAAATGTTTCCTGTCCCCTTTAGTAGACTGGCTGAAAGGATGCCTTCACTGATATTGAACTCTCTTCTTTTGGTTCTAGTTTGACTACTACATGTACAGAAATCCCAATAAATTTCCTTTTGACTTCCCTATGTCTACTCTACTAGTTCAAATTATGTTGTTATCTTGTTGCTCACAATATGGAGGCTGTAATCATGGGCAACCTGCTTTTCCAGAGCTCCCCTAGATGACATCGTCTGAACCTCTAATGATGGAAAACTACTCCGGGGGATGTCATCTGGGTTTTTGTTTTTTTTTGTTTTTTTTAATATAATCTAGAATTGGAGAAATATTTTAATATAGAAGAGTCAATGGGAAGTTTAAAAGCATTAATGTACTGTATATTTAAACACTAAACTAAAGTCATAGAAAGCAAGTTGAAAATTGGGGATGTTGCCCTTTAATTAAATCGTCACCATCAAACATTGGGGCTGCATGACTTTTTATAACAATACATATCACATCATTACGAATTTTAAATGTTTCAATCTTGGCTGAATGCAGTTTCCTTATCTTTGTTTAGAGCTCTCCTCTCAGTCTCCCTTGATATTGATATGTGGCAACATAAATAGGTAGTTATTTTGAGTCTCAGGAAAATTGGAGACTGAGACACTGATAAACATTGGGGAAGAACATTCAGAGAGCTAGGAGGAAAAAGATCTGACAAGCAAAAGATGTCTTTGACCATGATGGACAGGGGGAGAGGCAAAGAGATAGGGCAAAAGGTGAGGAGGATGTGTGATGTGAGGAATGGAGAGATAAAATGAAGTGAAAAAGAGAGAAAACAAAGGACAAGGATAAAGGAGAGAGAATAAAACAAGCAGCGATAAGAAGAACGCTAAGAGGAAGAGGAAGTGCCCACTAAAAACAGCACCTTAAACTCTGAAGTGAGGTTTTGTTTATCCTGACGTTTTTCTGCAAGTACAATGTCTTGTTTTTCTGCTTTTTGTGTTTCTGTGAGCTTGTGTGTCAATGATTAGATAGCAAATATGGAAATTGCCAGCACAGCACCAATTATAAACAGGCAACAAGACAGCAAAGGTACTGTAGGTACACGCATAGTAATATCTCCACACACATACAGTATTAAAATACCTTAGAGGAAAATTGATTGGCTTGCAAATACTCCAATCTCTAATCCTCACTACACACACCAGCATTTAGGATAGTAACTAGTAGTATTTTAAATGCTTTTTTGCTTTTCTTTAAGCAAACTGCAAATTATTAATTTTTCATACAGGATTTTTTTTGGGGGGGTGATTTCACTATAAGTCATCACAAATAAAATGTAAATGTGTTGGGACTTAAAAGGCCTTTCCAACAAATGTTTGACTATCTGTCAATAAAACCACCCATGAGACCAGTTCTAATGAAATTTCAATTGTTCTAATTCTACCACAACACACTGAGCACTTTGTCTTGTAAAGGCAAACTTCACCAACTTCAAATCACTTGGAGGAACCTTCGGTTCAGATTATGTCATCTCGTCGCTCACCCTATGGAGGTTGTGATCGTGGTCAACCTGCTTTTCCTGGGCTCCCTAAGATATTATCAGAACACCTAATGATGTAAAACTTCCTCAGGTGATGTCATCTGGAGGTATTTTTCAGCCAGAAGAAGAGACATATTTTAAAATAAGGAAGTCAGAGAGAAGTTTAAAAGCATTATTGTATATTTAGACTAAAGCCATGGGGGGCAAGTTGAAAATTGGTGAAGTTGACCTTTAACAGGGGAAAAGCAACACTCTTGTGCTCCCTAGCGGATAATATTAAAATTACATTGCCTTTATTTGTCAGTAAGTGACTCACAATTTGGAAGTGTCTTTCCTGAACAACAACAAAAGTTGTGTTGCTAATAGAATCCATCAGTAACAGCAACAACACATTTTACCTGATCATAAAGTCATGTAGTTCTCCATCAACTTGTTCCAATATAGGCATCAGATAGTTTAAAATGTGTTTGGTGCTGTCCATGGTAGGATCCATGAAATCCCTACACACAAAGAACAGAGAGAAGTTACTTAAATATTACTGCTTAATACACAGAAATGTAAAGAAGTGAAAATGTACAGTAAATACTAATCAGTGGAATTAATCAGTAATTATTTAAAATACACAACCTGAGGTGATAATTGGACAATGTGTCCAGCATGGCGATTGTCATCCGCTCGCCAACTACTAGCAGCAGGGTGACGGCCACATCATGGTAGCCCTGGTAGTAGTGGAGTTGAGGGTTCCGTTTCATAATCTCCAGTATGATGTCAATCAGCTGCTCCTGTAGCACTGCTCTCTCTGTGGCTGGCATACCTGAGGGGAAGGATCACAACATTCAATCACATAGAGTTGTGTTAAACACAGAGAGCAGCAGGCTTTCTTAAAAGGCCAGATAACCAAAGTGTCCCGGGTTTGAATCTGGACCTTGCTTCATGTCATATCTCATTTTTCTCCTGCCTGC
This sequence comes from Channa argus, assembly GCF_033026475.1. NCBI lineage: Eukaryota > Metazoa > Chordata > Actinopteri > Anabantiformes > Channidae > Channa > Channa argus. The sequence goes on from NC_090197.1 coordinate 13,368,515, forward strand.
TTTGAACTGGTACTTATTTAATAAAAAAGGCAAGAAACTGCCAAAAATATGTGTAAGTACAATGAGAGATAATAAAAACTGGATTAAAATTCCTTGTTTGTGCAAAGATACTTTGTCATAATAACCCAGCAAAAACATAAACATCTGTAAAATGACTGTGCTTATCATTAAGGTGAACAGGTTTCTAACCTGGTATACTAGTGGTTCTACACTGTGGATTTGTAGGGTAAAAGGATTAACATGTGAGCCAAACATAACATGTGCATATAAGCTACACTTCCAGGAAGTACAACCTGATTAGAGGTACGTAAATGTTGCAAAAGCTCCATTTTCAAAACAACTTGCAATTGTCATTGTGGCGCTTTTAACAACAGAAAAGAGCATTTTAGTATTTAAAATGATTTTTAAATAAATAAATAACAAATCTAATGTTGTGAGTACATATCTCCCTCATACTTTTTCACTTTGTTCCTTTACTTTACAAGTGTTCTTTCTAACTGGCCGGAAAGTGTAAAAAGCAAACACAGAATTATCCAGAACTAAACTGATATCCTCTCCATTAGATAAGAAGCACAGTGCATATTAAATGTTAAGCCTCTCCAGATATCTGCATGTTTCTGTAAGTGCAATAGTATTGTTAGAAAAATGGCACCAGGGCTATGCTGCTGTCGTCAGAGATAGCACACACTCATATGGACACAAACAGACCTTTAGGGAACCGCTTCATGGATCTTCTGACATCCAGAACTACCTGGTTATAATCTTTATGGTTCTCCCTTACATCTTGACCTACAAATTAGGAAATGTTATTATAAGTGCTTAGAATCAGTCGTATCACTAATATATGGTATTCGTCAATCAATCACTGACCAGGTTTATGTGGTAGATCATACACATTGATGTTCAGTAGTTTGGGCCAGACTTTCCTTCTCAGTTCATCAGTGAGCAGACCCCCCTTACTGGCTGCTGCTCTCCTCAAGGTCTCAATGTCCACTGGATCGCTGTACAGTAAAAGGTCAGAATTGGAAATGGTTCAGTATAATGCACTACTGTAAAGTCTGTCACTATTCTCATTCCTGTCATTCAAATTATTTAAAATCTTTTAGATCGAAATTCACTTACGCATTTGGTAACTAACACAACACCAACACTAACCTGACACTCTGGCCTCTATCCTGCATGGGTTCAGCCCAATGTGTCCACCATCAAAGCTGAGTGGACGAACATTACTGTTCTTTTGTTTGTGTGAAAACTGTCTCGGCATTGTGCGAATACATAACTCGAGTTTAAGTCTGCATGAGCTGGAACATTTCCAGCAATAATGGCCAAAAAAAAAATAATATATTTTATCAATAGGGGGGCTGTTAAGGATAAGGACAATAAATTACTGGTAAAATTACAAGCAGTGGCTTCTGTTCACTGTGAAGGTTTTTAATTTCTACAGTATACAGTAATCCCTAATTTTCAAGCCTCCAGTCTAACTACTTCAGTCTTGATGGCAATTCTGAGGCTCCCATTACCAGTAAAGTAGCTCAATTGTGCATAACTAGTAGCTTTAAATGCAAATAAAATCAGCTTTAACTGTAACTAAAAATGTAATTCTAACCTGATCAAAGCCTGATGGATCACAGCCAACTTCTGTTTCCTCCCACAGTCTGGTACTGTAAAAGAGAGAGATGAGGAGTGGAGAAGAATAAAATAGGTAATAAAAAAGGTTAAAAGGGGGGGTAGAGAGAAAGAAATATTTAAGAAGACATGCGAGCAGACAGAGCCACAAGAGACATGAGAGACAGAGAAAATTAGAGGCTGGATCAAATAAACTTAACAGAGATATTAAAAACTAAGACTGCAACTAAGATCAATATCACATTCAAATGATTTGTAGATAGGTTTAACAAAAGTCTGTCGGCCTTTTGCCTGAAATTCCTGAACTGTCCGAGCTGACAGACAGGCTGCCACGCCGGCACTACTGATAGAAAGAAAAAAAAAAGAAAAAACTTCCCTGCTTTGAAACCGGCTAAACAAAAACACGACGATTAGACGCTGGCCGTGATCAGTGGCTGAGGCTCTCACAGCTTAGAACAACAGACCGCATGAAGTTCACCAACGCTTTGCCACATAGGCTGCTCAAGTTTCTGTCTGTGCCTACAGTAGGTTGAGAAAAGTAACGTAGAACGTATAGACCAGTTTTGCCGAAAGAGGTGCTTCTATGCGAGTAGTCTGCATTTATTTGCAACGCTTGCGTCCGTTTAACGTTATTATTAGCTAAGAGTAGCTGTTAACCCAGCTAATTGTGACTGACCTCTTGTGACAGATCCATTCCCATTCACCGCAACTGCTCCGTGCGGTTTCTTCCTCTTGAGCCTTTTCATGCCGTTTAAAACCCGACCACTGAAAATCTGAGTTTTTGTTGTGCCATTCGCAAGTAAACTAACCAAAAGTGTGTCTCAAGACAGAATTTGAAACCATTAATAGCGTATATTACGCACAACTGAAGCTTTTGTCTCTATGTTCGTCTCAACCAACAGCTGTTTCTGGAGAGGCAACCTACACTGACTTCATCCGGCTGTATTGTAATTGGTCAGAGGTGACACGTGTTCCAAGGCAGGAAGACGATTCGTTATGGGAACGCACGAGGATCTGAGTTGACTAGTTTTGTGGCGAAAGTTTGTCTGATAGTCTGACGATGCTTGTTTTATTTAATGTTAAACGCGTTTTAGTCTAATAAAATGTGGTTAATGTTCAGACAAGCCAGACTATGTATCGTACGTTAGTTCTGGTCAGTTTATATGTCTATGGACTATATTTTCACACTTGGTGTTAAAGATACATGTAAAATTACATGAAAATAGCATGGAGAATCACAAAATTCAGGAAAGAGACATGTTAGACACACGTTAGTCCTACACATGGGGGGAAGCAAAACCATACAGAGTCGTCAGAACAGATCATTTGTCCACATGGTGATTTGACACAGTTTTTAATAGTTTTCATGGCAGGATAGATTTGAACTTTTAAAAATAAGATTTACTCACATTGATCTTAAATAATGGTGAGTTCTGTACTGTGTAGATGTGAAATATTAAATGTGTATAAATATATCCATCTATCTGGTGTAGGGGGAAACCATGCTCTGAGTGTCACTAATTAGAAGCTGAAGATTGATTTGATGCACATTGGGTACAGTCCATTGGGGGCTTGCAGAAGAAAACAAAAACCGTCCTGCCCTGAGATTTGCCACAGCAAGTGAATGCTTGCTTGAAAAGCCACTGACCATATTAAAAACGTCACTAAGTCTATTCAGACATATTTAAAACATTTAGTTGTATGATTTTTTTTTTGTATTTATTGTTGTGCTGTTTAAATTTGCATTTATGTAACACTGTGTGCTCCTCTCCAGGGCCTGCAGATAGAAATAAGCTATTAGCTGCAATGCATCGCTTTTCATTGCATAAGATTAATGCTTTTGTACATGATTCTTGATGGTGTTGATGACAATGCTGCTGATGATGATTAGTAATCTTATAACTTAAGTTATTTATAATTAAAGTATAATTCGCATTCCATGCCTGGGGTTTTTCTGCATCTCAGAGCAGATACGATTATTTACCAATAGTTGCTGAAGGTGCAATCCTTGTCTTCCAATCTATTGCAAAGATTTCCAACTAAGCGTGGTTTACACTCATTCAATTAAGGAGATTATAAAGAAACACAGTATTTAGGTTTAACTTGTTTTGGAACAGCGAATCCGGAAATTAGCCCTCTGCTTGATAGGGGGATGTCAGCTGAACACACAAATCTGGCAACCCCACTGACAACTGCACCTTGAGTAGTGGCGATGAACTGAAACGCCTTCTACATTACTGACGCGACCGGGGATAAGTTAGTACGCCTCTGTTGCCCTGTATAGTTTTGTCTTGTCGTCAAGCTTGGGAGGCGAGCAGAAAGTGTTCGGTCACAGCCGTTTGGCCAGCAATGACAGGCAGGTAAAAACTGCAAAACTGAAGCCGCTGAAATGAGCGACAGAGCCGAGATGAAAGGGCCCAATGCCCGTCGGAGGATGGCGAACATCAACGGCGGTGGAGCGAAGCAAGCCAACGGGAGCAAATGGAGCGATGCTGGGGAAAAACCTCCACATTATCCTGGCAAAGTCAAGGCCGAAGACGGGGTGCACAATCGTGCGAGTAAGAACGGGAAGGGTGACAGAGGGATGCCTGTGCAGCAGCAGCAGCTCACAAACGGTTCGAGGAAACACAAGAGTGTAGCGGACGATATCAACGAGAAACTCAGGTAAACGTCGGCGACCGCAGGGAGGCTGAAGTTCACAGGCTAAACCATCCGAAACGATTTACACTTGCCAAATCAGAGTAGTGGTATTTGACATGTGTTCAGTTGTGTTCTGGGTGTTTTTGCAAATAGATGAAAGGTTTCAAAAATCAGAAATGTTTCACAAATCTGACATTCCCCCCCCCCCCTTTTTTTTTTTAATTCTAGACCCCGTATGAAGGGATGTAGATTTATTTTTTTATTTTTTTGGGGGGGGGGGGAGGGGGGGGGTATGTTTTATTAGAAGATAAGAGTACTGTAATTTGTAGTATTCTTGGTAATTGAGGCCCCTGAACTAACTGGTATAGTGGCTTTTGATCTAGACCTGGTCTCATGGTTGGGCCTACCAGGTGGTTATTGCGGTCAACTTGCTGGATTACTTTCAGAAAACTAAACCTTTGTAGAATATAATTATGTCTTAAAGTGGTGTCAGCATTTTGTCTGACCAGTGTGACATGTTTTCCTCTGACATGTCAAACAAAGCTTTTTACTGCTGGGCAATCCAATGCAATGCTAAAGTCATTAGAATGCCCTGTATATTTTTTATATACAAAGGAGTAGGATATAATGGATCACCCTCTTTTAACACTCAACTGGCTCCTCTGTGAAAGTGTGAGGCATGGCTGAATGTTTCTACAAAGGAATCAGTCCCACAAAATAGGTAATAAGTTAAGTGGGTAGATAACAGACATTATGAACCCTGAACATAACCATTTTTATGGTAACACACCCACTTTTCCAGCCACGTCTTCACTTTAAAGAATGCATTTCGAGCTTCTGCTGTCCAGAGCCTGGCTGGGGTTCCCCTCGTAATTTGTAAAAACTCACAACTCAAAGACTCTGCAACTTGGAATTACCATTTCCCAAGCTGAAATAAAGTGGTTACATTAGTGGAGCCATGCCAGCTAGGTGTGAGTGTAGTGTCACGTATCTGTATTAACAGCAACAGTGAAACAAGGCGGGCGTGTGATTTTGCAATACTACGAATACTGCAATGAACAATGGGTCTCAATTACACTTTCACAACATTTTCCTCTCATTGCATGGTTCAGTTGCTGGAATTATGAGTATAGTACGTGATGTGATTCATTTGTTTAAAAATTATTAAAAAATAATGTCTGTCCCAACTTGGGTTTTTTTTTTTTATAGATACTATTCTATCACATTATGAAATACAGGTAAATTAATGGTTATGAACCATGAGTTAGTGTTTTACAGTAGTATGAATGTGCTTGTGTTTAGTGTCGTCAGCACAATCGCTTCAAATGTACTGTACAGTACATGTTCAACTAGACTGGGAAGCTCTAGATTTTCAAAAGTTCCCATGTTTTGCTGTACACATTCGTTTGTGTGCTGCTCATAGTTGACTCACCATGAGTTATGAACTCTGCGCAAGTCTTGAGTCATGCAGTCTCCATAAAACCTTAATGGTTTCTTAACAGAGATTTCAGTGGGGGCCAGGAAGTGTTTTCTCAGTGACTCAGTCTGTTTAGCATTAGGCAAAATGCAAAAGAAGTTCATCAAAATTCATCAATAAAATTGTGGCCATTGTGTGTTCTTGTAGCTGTCATGTCCTCCAGGAGTCCCTCTTGAGTTCGGCCAGTGGCTACAGCAACTACAGAGGAATCCTCAACTGGTGTGTTGTCATGCTGGTAAGTAAAATTATGTCTGCACGTGGTTTTAAAAATTGACCGCACTGTGATTTCCAAAATTGTATGTGACATGGCAAAATATTATTCTCTTAACATTAGATTGCTTGAGGCAGAAATTGGTTATATTTTTGATTAAAAACATATCAGAAACACAAATATTTAATCTTTTCTTTAAACTCCTCAAGTCCAGCCTGTGGTGATTACATTTGACACATACTGTATATAATTCCACACTGTCAGATTGAACATGTGACTCTTTGTTAGTTGCATCTCTAGGCAAACACAGATACAATGCTAACAAAGTTTCAGCCCACCAGTTTACAGTCCACACCCTCCTGGGGCTTAGAGTTTGACCTCTCACAGTGACTTTTTGTGGCATGTACTGTAAGACTTGTTGTGTCTCTCTGTTGTCTCTCTGATAAGTTGCTTTTATAGGTTATCTTTACTCACACTAGCAAATTAACTACATACTGTTTTCTTTTAAAGTAAGTAATCAGCTGCTTTTGCTTTGGCCCAGTTTGTCCTGTCCGGTAATTATTTGTACCATTTTTAGATTGTTTAATCTCTGAGTTTGCTTTAAAAGTTGAACTTTGGCTGTCGTCAGAAGTGGACTTCTTGTCAGCTGTAGTTTTGTTGAGGCAGCTGTTACAGCTGTTATTTAAACCTAGAAATGACAGCGATCATAAGCCATAAAGGTAGAAAAGCTAACGTAAAGCACCTGCCTAAGCATACAAATGACCCGTATTAGGTTGTTGTATTGCATATTAAACCTTAGACCAAAAGACAATTCTTCTTGTAGGGATTAAATTAATGTCTCCTGTCAACCTAACCACAAACCAACATAAAATACTAACGAGAATGTCGTGAAGTTTGAAAATATTAGATGATGTGACATCTTGGCTGTATGCTGAACCTTAATAACCTGTGTACAGCCTCTGTTGAAGTTACTGATCCAATGTGTCTCAGTTAACGCTCCTTGGGCTCAGGTCACAAGGCCTTTCTTACTCTTTATGGAGGAATTTAAGTGTCTGTTGTCTGCAGTACCTTTTTTAAAATCTAAGCACTGATCTTATTTTGATGCATGGAGGACACTGTCCTTTTAGCTATAATCCTAATCAAATTAAAATGGAGCAACACTATAAATAAAGTACTATTCATGTGTGCAATTTTTTTCTGCATAGTTTGTGTGCATGCACATATATACTTTATCCAAGCTTTGCATAGCATATGTTGACCAACATGTATTTGCCGAGTTGCATAAGCACAAGTTATTTGCAGCCATTTTCCAGTATATGACTGTTAATTTCAATGTTCTCTCTACGTGTGTGTTTTCCAAATCCAGCTATATGCTGTGTTTGTGTGGCAGGATTAATCCCATCTTTAAAAGTTTATATTGCTGTGACAACCTTGTCTTTCATTTTGTGGTCTCCAGGCAGAGCTGACAGTGCTCAGTAAAGACTATTTTTAAGAAGCCGTTGGGATTAGGCTTCTGTATAAGAGTGTGAAGTGGAACCACTGAGCCTCGAGTGTGTATCTGTTGGTCTGTGTGTACTTTTTGAAATGTACTTGTGTAATTTGTCCTCAAAAACCAGGACCAGCTAAGTTCCTAAAATGCCATCTTAATGAATACATTTTTTTAAAGAAATGAGATATGTTAGTTTACCCTCATCTCTTCACTGTGTCTTTTATTGAAGCCTGATGTTAACAGATATGTTTAACCATGATGCACAACCTTAGTGTACAAAATAAGATAAATAATAGAAATTCCCGCTTAGAAAGCATTAAATTGATACAGTAAGCTTTCTTTTATATTCTTGTTGTTACTTAAATTGACATTGTACGTAACTCCAAAGAAATCGCTACCCAGTTCACTATAGATCCTTAGCTTTGTGCAGGTTGTTTTCTAAATCTGCATATTTTAAATGTCTCACTGACAAAGCAATAATTGAGCACAACTATATGTGCTGATATAACATTTGTGCTAGTAAACCAACAAAAATATTTGTGCTTCAAAGTACATTACACTATTTATCCTGTTGAATAAGCCGAGATGATAGAAAGATGCAGACGTTGAAGATTTTGATGCTTCAGCTGCTTCATATCATCATTACCGCTGATGTGCAGCCAAACCTGTGACAAGCTTAAATGACCACAGGCTGGCAAGCAAAACTACACACTGCCAGCTGCAAAAGTTTAATCTGATTTTAAATTGTTTCAGAGCATAAAACCAAGCTGCTAAAATAGAGGGAATCCATTTGGATGACTGGTAGGTGAGGTTAATGTGGCAGGTGCATGTTGTTCACCTGGCTGTTAGCTGCATTGTTTGCTGTGTGTTCAAGGAAAAACTTTTAGCAGAGGGCATGAGGCAAAGCAAAAATCATTTGATCTTGAACTAGTTGGCAGTAGTTCTGTCAGGCCAAGCATGTGTGCGCGTTTCACCATCCTAATGTTCAGTAACTGCTTCTATTTTTAAACATGCTGGTCAAATGTAATGTCCACAACATAAGCAACAAAATACAGCTTTAGATAAGTTTATTACCACAACTTGATTTATACTAAAACCAGACTATTTCATTAGCGAAAGGAGTTTTGTCTTTAATTACCTAGGAAATGATTAATTAATTGGACTGGGCATAGCTCAGAGCATAAATATGTTTGGTTAAGGGAGCAAAATCCAAAAGAAACCTAGCAGTCTTATTTCAAAATGATTGCCAAAATGTAGACTTAAAGATTGTAGAAATTCTGATTCTTATTTAAATTGTACACCCATCTTCCCCTAACAATTTGGTATCTCTGTACGTGTTAAGTGTATATAAATGGTGGTTCTGAGTTTTATCAATATAATGGATATGAGTGGCTGTATGTCTGATAAATAATTGCATAGAAGCCTTTTAGTTGAATTCAAGTAGGAATTTGTCTATAACCAAGCTAAAAGTATTTAGTTTAAAGACCACCTGCCGAAATACATTTGTTCAAGAAACTGAATTCCTAAAAAATTCTCACATCATTGCTCTGTATCTAACTTTGAACACTGACCTTTTTTGACTGAGCATTAGAGAAAAGACCCCTTTGCACAGTTCAAGTGTTGCAAAATAAGATTTTGCAATGTTCTATACAAATCTATGTGAAGGCCACTGTCTCAGTTATTGTGTGATGCATGCTGAAGGTCACTGAGGCAAAGTTTAGCTGTTTAAACGTTTGGACAAAAGACAAAGGCTGGATTAAAACCACATTGCTGCCGAGTCTTGGTAGCCCAGCAGGCTGAGGTGTAATGTGCCACACAATCACTACAACGTGACCTTATCAAGTGTCATACCCTCACTGTTCTTGTTATCTTAATGGTCTTTCTGACTCAAACTGAACGTCTGCCATAAAAACAGTCTGAAACATCTATACCATAAACATGCAGTGCCTCTGCACTCTACATCTCTGTGTGGAGGGGGTGTTTAGTGTTATCTCAAAAGTTCAAATAACTGATGACTACAATAAAGCTGGACTATTAAAATAATAAACTCAGCTAACTAAACTCAGGTGTGACAGTAAGCAACCTATGATGGCTTTGTTGGCTTTATATATTTTATATATTTTCTATCGCATGTGTATCCTTCTCTCAGTAAAGAACAGCATAAGAACAGCTTATGCAGAGCCTGTGTCATTTATGGCCACTAATCTTGCTTTTTTTAATCTGTGTTTTTGTTTTTGTTTTTGAATAATTATTAACTAAACATGTACAAACATAAATCTGCAGATGAATTATGAGCAGAGCACTGAGCAAAGGACATGATAAGCCAGATTTATAGCTAAGCAGCATCCTTTAAACTAACGCATTTTAAATACTCCTCCACTGTGTGCTTTTCTGCTCTCAGATGCTGAGTAATGCTCGCCTCTTCTTGGAAAACATTATAAAGTGAGTATGCATATACATGCAAACATGCATTTATATGATTTTTGTACACAAACTGTTATAAATGCTGTTACAACTCCTTATCTTATCCTCACCACAGCTCCTTCTTTCTACAGGGCAAATTACATTAACGCTCATAAATATTACATAACTTTTATTTGCATTTATGAGAAACAGACAAAAACACAACGGGTAAACACAATGGGTACAAAAGACAGAAATAAACCACTTAAAGTACTACAGATGTTTTTAGATCTCAAACATGTTATATGCAGAGACTTTGCCAGTAATTAATTTTTAGCCTCACACTTCAGTGGAAACCACCCATGTTGTATACTGCATCTCTCCTCTAGATATGGCATCCTGGTAGACCCTATCCAAGTCGTATCTCTCTTCCTAAAGGACCCCTATAGCTGGCCAGCAGCCTGCCTTATTATTGGTATGTAGCCTTTATTTTACCTTCCTGGTGACATCTAAATGGGTGGCAAGAATTGTAGTATTTAATAAAAATGCTTCGCAGCGTCCCCGTTTCTCAAATGGCCGATCCTATGACCCGTGATATATATTAAATGAGCCACATTCCTAAAGATGGCCCCTTGAAGCATAGTTACTGGCAGTCGTCAAGTAGAATAATCTGGTGCAGCCCTTATTAATTTCTTTTGCTTTTCTTTTTATCCAAACAACGTTGAGTCCTGACATTGTCTGCTTGCCAGCTGGCTTTAGGAAAAAAGGTGAATGAGTGTAGTTTCCCCAGCAGGGATATATGCAATCCAAATAAGACAAAGTGAATGTGATTCAGACAAAGTACTGGATTTTATAGTACTTAAAAGCCAAACTGTATTAACAATGAGTTTCTGTGTTAGACAGATTTAAACAGAGGAATAAATTACTGTTACATTACTGTGATCACATAAACAGCATGTAGTGTTGCTGTATCTAAATGAATCTCTGTCTCTTTTGTTTTTTTAGTGTCTAATGTGTTAATCTTAGCAGCTCTGTACATCGAGAGACGCCTGGCTGTGGTGAGTCCTCACAATGATTTAAATAACTATGGAAAACACATTGTCTTCTACATCCTGTGACCCAAATTTGTTCCACAGACTTTTTTTTTTTTTTTTTTTTTACTTCATCTCTATTTTATATTTTGAAAATGTCCTTTGCTAATAAATTACTGAATGATTTGACATCAATAATATTTCAATCTTTTCTTTAAATGCCACATATTTGACGTTGCTGTCCCATGTTTGAATAAGGATTTTGTCAGAAATCTTTCTCCACTGTAAGGAGCATGCTTATCATGCAGGATCAAGGATGTTTGCTTGAAAAAGGTGCATGACACCACCTAGAGTCTACACCGCAAATTCAGCATTACAGCACCTCCTCTCTTTTCCTGCTCTTAGTCTTTCAAAAAGTCCTGCCGCACATGTCGTCTAATGGTGTTTCTCTGATAAATATACCTATAAAAATAACCTATAATGAGATATAAACGATAAAACGTTTTACAGTGACAAAACTTTCTTTTACTTTTTTCTCCAACTTTTATAGGGTACCATTTCTGAAATAACAGGACTGATTCTTCACATTTTTAACCTAACATCCATGTTGGTCTTTCCTGCAGCCGTAGTACTTACTTCAACCTCCATGACCCCAGGTACATATACATTTTACCGTATATTTAACATGTAAGACATTGCAAAAAATTTGTGTATATTTTAAAACGTACACAAAAATGTTTCTATTTTTCGTCATTGACAAGATGGCTAAAACTATTAAGCTGGTACAGTATTTTACTGTACTTTTAATAAATACACAACCCAAACCTGTCGTGTGTCTGTGTGTGTCTGTGTGTGTCTCAGTGGGTGGTGTGCTCTCCTTAGGTGTCTACACAGTGTTGTTTTTGAAACTGTACTCCTACCAAGATACCAACAGGTGGTGTAGAGAAATCAGACAAGCTAAAGCCAGAAGACTGACACGATCGTACTCGTGTAAGTGTATTCATTACATGTACTCGCATAGACAAAACTGTGATGAATGAATTCACACACAAACGTTTTGGCACACATAAAGGTGAAACAAATATCAGTACCACAGTGAAAGTAACGCATAGGGAAGGAATTTTTTTGTTTGTTTTTTTTTGTTTTGTTTTATTTATTTTTTTCCTTTCGGCTTATCCCGTGAGTTGAGGGTCGCCACAGCGGATCATTGTCCACATGTTGATTTGGCACAGTTTTTACGCCGGATGCACTTCCTGATGCAACCTTCCCCAATTTCTACCGGGCTTGGACCGGCACTGCACAGCTGGGGAGGGGAATGGGCTGTTAGGGGTTCAGTGTTTTGCCCAGAGACACTTCGACATATAGCCAGGGCCGGGGATTGAATCACTGACCCTGTGGTCCGTGGACAACTGCCTTTACCAACCGAGCGACAGCCGCCCCCAGAAACGATGCTAAAGTAAATTTACAAATACACTGAATGTAACTTGTATATGCTGCTGCTACCCTCTAGTGGTGTCATTTTAAAGTGAGGCATGGAAGTAGTGCATTTAACATCTGTATAACTCTGTGGTTCTGACCTTTTTAAAAACTGACATTTCAACACAATGTGATGACTTTCCATTACCAAACTACAGACTAGGATGAGGAGAAAACAGGCTGAATAATATTTGAAATTGAATTGTGTATGTGTGTGTTGCCAGGTCCGTCGGTGGCACAGTCAAATGGTTCAGCAGTTCATATGAATGTCTCGTACCCAGGCAACCTCACATACAGAGGTAACCATAGCTCCAGGATTTGTTTTTCAATTCATAAGCAAGTTAAACATACAGTGCCACTAAAGTGCCAAAAAATTTGTCTATAATAGTGATACATTATTATTACATTAATATGTAATGGTATAATAAAGTTTAATATACTCTCCATATGTAGTAGTTTGCACTGTATGCGTTGTTTGGTTTGTGTTGACTTGGAGTATCTATTTTTCTCTTTAGACATGTACTATTTTGTCTTTGTCCCAACTCTCTGCTACCAACTCAACTTCCCACGGTCACCTCGGATACGTAAAAGGTTTTTGATGAGAAGACTTTTTGAAATGGTGAGAAGGAAGACAAATATATATTGTATAGACACCTACTGATGTTATGTCAAGTCAGTCTATTTATACATTTAAAACACCTGTTTTGGACCAATGTGCACCACATGAGATTGTTTAGTTTACCTGACATTTTGTACCTTTTTGTTTTTCTTGCAGCTTTTTCTCATGCAGCTGTTAGTTGGATTAATACAACAGGTATGCAGATCATTGACAGACACCTCAGAACATGGGTGGGCATTTCTGGTCCATTGCCCTGCCTGTTCAGTCAGTCAGAAGACAGAAGGTACCATTTCTTGATTTAGATGTAGATACGTTGTCTTATCCTACTCCAGCCCCTTCAAAGATGGTGTCCTCCAGATTCTGATTGACTGAACACCTCTGACCTATGTAAGGAGCAGGGGGTAGGGCAGGGTCATTTGGAAGATGGGCAGGGGTCTTAATGACAGGAATTGGCCACCTCTGCTTTACACACACACACACACACACACACACACACACACACACACACACACACACACACACACACACACACACACACACACACACACACACACACACACACAGCAATGCAAATAAATTGTCTTATTTTGTCTTTCAGTGGATGGTTCCCACTATACAGAACTCAATGAAGCCATTTCAGGTAGGTTCCTGCATATACACTACAAGTACTACCACATTTACTTTATATTTATTCAAACACTATATACAGTAAATTAATATGAATGGATCTTAGCAGAACAAGATGCATGTGTCGACAAACTCTATTTTCTGTTGTCTTTGGGATACTAATAACATCTCTCTGTATCCCTGTCTCTGTTTCTCACAGGAAATGGACTTTTCTAGGATGGTTGAGCGTCTGCTGAAACTAGCTGTGAGTATTATTCCAGAGCTACATGGTCTGCACAACAATTACCTCTCATAGCCTTATAACAAGAAACAAACTTTAAAAGTGAAAAAGAAACGTATCTCTATATCTCATATCCAATCCAATGTTTATCTGCTGTTTAAGTTTCTGCCATGGGGTTTGTATTAGGGTGAGAAGCCATAATGAAATCTTTCCAGCCCAGTCACTATTCCAACTTCTCCCTCGTTACTCTCCTCATCTCCCAGGTTCCCAACCACCTCATATGGTTAATCTTCTTCTATTGGTTTTTCCACTCATGTATGAACTTTCTGGCAGAGCTGATGCAGTTTGGAGACAGAGAGTTCTACAGGGACTGGTGGTGAGTGCATAGATGGACACAAAGACACATTTAAAACACACACTCACTCGAGAAAGTGAGGGCATTTAGTATGCAGGGTAATTGGTAGATTTGGGGAGACTGCTGCATTGCAGATTGAACGCAACAATGCAAAGTCACATTTTCAGTTGTGATCCTCTTAATTTTAATGTTTGCACTTTGATGTTTCCAAACACTAGTCATTTAGAACATAGAATGATCTTTCCATATTTTCGTATGTGTTCATTTCAGGAACTCTGAGTCCATCACCTATTTCTGGGCTAACTGGAATATTCCAGTACACAAATGGTGCCTGAGGTGAGCATCAAATCATTTTTTTTTTTTTTCTTTTACTCATACAAGTCATTTGGGGATATTTTAAGATGTAGTGAAGAGACACAAAGTGTGTTTATGCTGGTGCTTAAATTTGTGTTATAGACACTTTTATAGGCCAATGCTCAGTAAAGGATTCAGCAAGTTTCTGGGTCAGTCTGCTGTCTTCATGGTGTCTGCCTTCTTCCATGAGGTAAACCAGCAGTCATGAAACATTACTGTCTAATTAATAACATATTTAATGTATTTTAATATCAATAAAAGTGAAATGATTGCATCAGAGAAAAACAGTATCTTCCTTTACATGCATAAGTTGTAATACTGTATAATTTAAAGTGTTTGATTTATCTTTTTTGCAGTACCTGGTGAGCATTCCTCTTAAGATGTTTCGACTGTGGGCCTTTATGGGAATGATGTTTCAGGTGAGTCACAGTAAACTGACACCTTTACATAAACTTGTAGACAAACATATGTTGACTTCTGAATTTTAATCTCTGCAGGTTCCTCTGGCTTGGTTTGTGGGACGCTACCTAACTGGAAATTATGGCAATGCTGCTGTGTGGATGTCACTCATCATTGGCCAGCCTGTTGCTGTCTTGATGTATGTCCATGACTACTACATTATTCATCATGTCACCACCACATAGTACTGGATAGATGCACATGTCAACCTACACATGACAAGTTTGCATGATCAGCCAATGAGTGAAAAAGTTAAGGTAACAATGGAAAGCTAGTAACAAGCTTTCAATAAAGCACTGGAAAGTTATCTTGGTTTGGTTTTGGGGTTTTTTCAGTAGACCACAGGCGCTAGAAAATTATTCTGACATGAGAAGGGCTTCTGAAATACCTTTTTGTATTGAGAAATCATCTTGATCTACCATCACCACCAGCCCTTATTGGATGGAAACGAAAACAAGTGCTTTATTTCAAAATGCTGAAAGACAGTTTAGCAAAACCAAAGCAAATGGTTGGTTTTCCAGAGTTACTTAGAATGGTGGTTGATGATCTATTACTTCATACAGAGGTTAGGTGCCGTAAATAAAACTGACCTGCTTAAGCTTTAACAGTCTTTACTACATTGAAAACATTTAATTGCATTCAAAAGTAGAACCACAGCTTGCGCCCAAGTCCTCCTCAAGTTTTGGAAAATGCACACAAGTATCTGTGCAACAAATGTGGACAGGTTAACAGGCTCCAGCCTTCAGAGAGCTAATATGAAAATGTTGTTTGTATATTATTGGCTGGGATGTCCCTCTTGTTTTCAAAGGCAAGAAAGACATTTTGGAGCCAATTCTTTTCAACAAGCTAAGACTTAAAGATTTTGTAGCCAAATTTGTCCACAATGACAGTTTTTACATGTATTGTCTGTGTATATCCTGTGTCCTGTAGAAAGGGGAGAGGGATGGTTTTTGTTACTGTACTGGTAGCTCTCCACCATCATCAGTTAATGCAACACATCTATTGTCTGCCTTGGCTTTTTTTTTTTTTTTTTTTTTTAGGGGGAGGGGTTTCCTTTTTTGTTCAGAGGGACTTATGTTTATTTTATACATTGTATAATTTTAATGTTGAGATATATATTATGCCAACTTGAAATTATTAAGTGTATTTTGCGTTAAATCGATAATTTAATGTCATTTGATTTACCGATCTAAAACAATGAATGTATTTTGCACTTTAAAGATCTGCACAATGTTGGCTAAAGCAATAGATTTCTGTATGAATGAATTGTTTGATTTGTATCACTTGTGTAAGGAAAATAATTTGTTGGAATAATTTGTATGTTCTCCCATTTGCTTGTTGACATTTTTGTTGTGTATGATGGCCTCAGTTTCATTTTGTGGAAAAGAGCTGCAGTGGTGGCCTTTTCACACCAGATGATTTTCAGTATTTAGATCAGTTTTCTAACACTGTTGCCAATATACTGATACTCAAGTTATTATCGTTTGTCTTGTTTTCAAACTTTTACCCATATTTTGTCTATATTGATCAAATTTCAGGGAAAACACACATCTCATACCTTGCAGTGGAACTACTGCTGCAAAAATACACTTACCCTCAAAATATAAAACAATTTATACACGCTTTATTTTTTGTGTGTGCAGTTAAAAAGCTAAACTCAAAGCTTGAACTAAATTCTATATCAGTGCACAATTGGCAGCTTCAGTATCTTTGACTGACATAATTTTCATAAATGTAAAGTGTACGTACTGTGCTTTTTTTAAACTAAATTTGCAAATTCATTGCAAAGTCTGGGAAGCTTCATCACAACATGCACGATTTACTGCATTCCTGTTGGCCGACTTGAAAGACAAAAACACTAAACAGTAAAAATGCAGCTTAATATTATGAAAATGTTGCATCGTATTTTACTTTCCTGAAGCCCAGCACTTCCTGTGACTATTACTTACTGCACTAATTCAGAATCTGCTTCTAACATGCTGATTTAAGTTGAGTTTTGGTGATTTTTAACATGCAACCTATAGTAAAATGAGAAATTCAAAGTGTCAAAGCACACACAGCTTGTTTTGGGAATACAAGAACATTTCTCTATATGTGGTGTTTGACAAAGATTGTTGATACTGTATAAATCCACTTTGGGTCTATTTGTTTATTTTTTTATATAAACTGTAGCACTGTCTCCAAACTCCTAAGTTACAGTGACTGTTTGTTTTTTGTTTGTTTATTTACAGGTATCAGCACATTTAAGATGGCAGCTGTAGAATCTGTGATATTAATGTGGAAAGCTGCAATAACAGATTGCTCCATAAAACAACTTTATTGTGGAGGAAGCAACACAACACTTAGTTCCAAAATCATATTTTTACAGTCTCTTAAAGATCTTCATGCCTACATACAAAAACTCCTTCAGCTAAACTCTTCTTTCATCAGGTCCCAGGCAACAGTATAAAGTGAGCTCTATTGCTGCAAGAACCAAAGAAACCAAAATGTCAGACAATCTTAAACCTGCAAAACTCTTGCAAAATAGCTGTATTTCTTGTAGAGTGTGACCAAGTTTCGTGTGTGTCTCACCTTGCCCTTCTGGTTTTGGACAGGCAGGTAGAGTTTAAACTCTGCTGGGAGCTCGTCTTCAGAGTACAGTCTGTCTGAGAAATACACCCTCCTTATACGACAGTTAGCATGGATCTGTAAAGAAAGCCTAAAGTGAGCATAAACCCCTGAGAAGAAGAGGACAGTGAAGCATCTGAATTTGGAAGCTGCCTCTTAGACTCTCATTTATGTGCAAACCTGACTTTTAGACTTGTTTATGTACTAACCTGCACACGCAGCGTCTCAATGTAATTCGTTCCATAGGCCCTCCTGGTGAAGTCTGACAAGTTGAACTGAATCTGGTTCCAACCATCATCAAGCCTCATTGGCATGGTGCATATGAATGGCTTCACTCGCGTCGTGCTCTGGTAGTTACTTGCCCGAAACCGCCGCCTAACATTTTTATCATCCAACACCTGAAAGTCAAAGAGGGAAGTAGTTTTTGGTTTATTATACACATAAATAAAATTTCACAAGCCATTTCAAAAACATTAGGAGTGCCTTCCTCACCTGGACTTCAAAGGTGAAATACTTCTTGAGGTTCTTAATGATCATCACCAGAAAAGGAAGCTTGATTCCCAGTGTCTTTTTGGGGTCAGCAGGACATGTTATATATGTGGTGCTAAACGGGTAAAGAGGAAATAAGCACATTGAGTTAACGTATATTAAAGATGATAATACAAAAAGCTTGGATGAGTAACCACATAATAATCACCTGACGTTTGTTCCTTCAACCTCCAACACCAATGAATGTATGTCGTTGTCTGTGATTCTCTTGATGTGACCGTTCCTTACCTGTGAAAACATAATTGTTTAAATATACAAAATATTAGGTTACAGAAATTAACATGTTATTTAGCATTTTATTTTAACAGGAGAGGATTGATCCCATTCGTCAAAATGGCAGATGCGTTAAACATCGCAGGTAGCCGCACTTGATACAACATTAGTCAGCTGTGTAAACCAAATTACAACAGAGATTATTGTTTTAATGCAATAAAATTTTACGCTCAAGACAACCAGTTAGCTTTAGCACAACTATCCAAGGACACAAGGTTAGTTCCATAGCATTTATCCAGAACGGCTGCTTACCTTTTTCTCCCATATCTGAAGAGGTTTGCTGCCAATGCTGTATAAAATGGACAAAAATCCGCTTTGAAATGTGTTTTTAAACATCATAAAAATGTTCTTCTATGTTTAACCCACTGCTGTTTTGCACACGTGTGAGTTTAAACTGTTACTAACAAGCTTTACGTTTGTTTACAGATTTTTGTTTACGTTCCCAACGCTACCGCTTCCGCGGCGTTCCGTGGTGTATCATTTACACTGTTCCGCTACCGGAAATTTAAAGAGTTCCACATCAGAACTTACAAATCGATTTTTTGAATCTGTTAAATATATCTGGCGTTAATACCGAACACGCAACTCCTAGAGACTTGTACAAAAGAAAGGGAACGGCGGTCACTTCTTCATTATTTTGGTGTTGCTTGGGAACGGAATCGCTTGGACTTGTTCATACCGGCTGTTAAATGTTGACGTATCTCGTTTGCCGTGACAACGGAAAGTTGGACAAAAATAGCAGTTCATTTAAAATTGAGTTTATTAATTAAAAACTTAATATTATATAGTGTAAATAGTCAAAGAACTCTTATTGATATCATAATTTTGAACGACAATGTTTTCTTTAAAAAAAACTATGCTCACTCTGATTTTCACCCTAATCTGGTGTCAAATAATCGGGATGATTTGAGGTTAGTCAAACAGACCAAGCAATATAACCAAAGGCACATTTAGAAGAGCATGTGGACATATTTTATACCCCGAGTAAGATCGTTAGACACAACCTAATTCTCCAGATAAGTGTAACTATGAAACATTTTCAAATAAATAGGCCTATTTGCTTTTATGGAATAGAAACTACAAAAACTACACAGCATAAATTAGTATAAGTTGCTTCTGCTCAAAATTAATAACTCTGTGAACACATCCCTGCTTGTAGTAAGTAATGGTAATGCAGGGCCAACAGCATGAAATAGAAAGCTGCAGATAAGCAAGAAAGGTACCATTATTATATTTTAGTCATTAGAAAACTCCTCCACTCCCACCGAGAATATTTTCTAATTAATTTTGTAGGCAGTGCATTTCATGTAGTAAGTTGACTTCAAATGTAAAATGGTTGGAGTGCCATTTCCCAAATGTAATAATAATAGCAACTGTCTAGAAATAGATTTCCCCCCAACACAGCCATATTTCTGCTCTCTTTTAGCCACTTAATCCCACAAAGTTGTCCATCCTTCCTCTCTGTCTGTCAGCACTTTAAATAAGCCAGGCTGATGGAAACCTGGTTTCAAAATATTTGAACAAGCTGAGAAACACTTGATCAAATGTTAGCACTTACAATGTACAATGACATCACTAACAGCACAATATAAATCAAAAGTTTCCTCTTTGTTTCTCAAGAAATGACGCTGAGCTAATGTGGGCTTGCTTCTTGCCAAATAGTATACAGTCAAGTAATAGGTTTGCATCTCCTTATGCTGAAATGGAAAAATGAAATAAAACCTACATAATATTTTCAAAATATATTCAATATGTAAAATCAACTGTCCAATCTCTACTATATAAAACACTTTGTATTTGTAAATGGGTAGATTTACAGTGGCGGTCTCAAGCAGTTTGATGATTTCAGCAGTTTTCAGTAGATCACAAAGGTAAATTTGTAAACCTTCATAAACCTGGAGAGGGATATAAAGACTAGAAATAGTAGTACAAAATGTGAAGACATAATCCATAAATAGTAGAAACATGGACATATTAAGTATTTTCCAAGAAGTGGAAGACTGAAAGAGGTGTAAGGAAACTTCCTCGAGAGCTATGAATCATTAGTTGGATAAATGAGTTTAGAAACAAGGTTATGTGGTCTGATGAGACCGAAGGTTATTATTTAGTCACGATACACACAGATATGTGTGGCAAGAAAATAACAAGAACACTATTCCCACAGTCACACAGTGATGGAGGCTTGCTGATACTTAGGGTGTTTATGTCAGCATTAGGCACTGTAGCTCTGCATAAGAAGAAGAATGAGTGCAGTCTAATATCTGAAGACTATCTGAAGCAAAACCTCCTCCTACCATAAGTCAAAAAAGCTAAAAATGAGGCAGTGGATACTTCAGCAAGACAAAGCACAAAGCAAAGTCAATTCAGAAATTATTTATAAAGTAAAAGGGGAGTGTTTTACCATAAGATGAGTGTTTACATAATCATGAGGATAAATTGAAGAAGGCTTTACATGGCAGACAACCAAACAATCTGGTAGACTTGGACCAATTATGCCATAAAGAATGGACTGAAATGACACACGAAAGGAAACAAATGCTGCTCCAAGAGTAGCCAGAGAGGGTGGAGGAAGGTGTAAAGGAAAAGGCAGGGAAAAAAATGTATTAGAGAATGTTTCAGTAAAGGGGGGATGCAAACTTTTGCAGCCATATAATTACTATAGTCTTCTTCACTCTCTCACCATTTGTGGTAATTCTGATGATGAAAGAACATTTTTACCAGCTAGGTTGATGAAAAAAATTCTTTGTTCCACTCCTTTTTTGCCATTTCAAAGTAAGGGGGTGCAAAGTTTGGCACTCAACTGTTTCTGTATTAAATTAATGTAAAATGTGTGCCTTTATTTTTCTATCTCATTTTCCATATGTGCTTTTTGCTCTCTCTCAATTCCTAGAACTGTGTGTACGTGTGTTTCTGATGGTCACAGGCTGACAGCTTAGTAGAAATGTGTACAGAAATAGTTTATGATTATTTGTCTGTTTCTCACCATTATACCCCCCCCCCCCCCCCCCCCTCACTAATTGAATCAAGTATTTACCCTAACGACAAACAGAGGTGGAAAAAAATTTTTCCCTCAAACTCTTCTAGTTTTGGACCACCCCAGAGACAGCTTTAAATAAACTTTACTGAAAGCCCACTTGAGTGAAATTGT
Source organism: Channa argus (assembly GCF_033026475.1). NCBI lineage: Eukaryota > Metazoa > Chordata > Actinopteri > Anabantiformes > Channidae > Channa > Channa argus. Next base: position 13,390,079 of record NC_090197.1, read on the forward strand.
CTATCCCGGCCTCTTTTCAGTGTTTCTGTGGGGGAACATCCGCAAACTCTTAACTTTTTCACATTGTTCCCTGTGAATTCCTGTCTTTTGTGCACTTGTGTGATTTTTTTTAGATCCTTGTATCCCTTATCTTAATGTCTATTCAAATGTTTCAGACTTTTGTCTTTGACTGGCTGTTAGTATTTTGATACTAAGGAGCCTTTTAGACTCAACATTCCCATGCTCCATCATTGCCGGTTTGATTGCCATTGCATTCTGTTCTGTGTTTTTTGTACATCGACCCTTTCTTCATTTCCAAATGGCTATTTCAAACAATCAAAGAGAGACTAAGAGGGGGGAGTGTGATGAGGAGGAGATTCAGCTGTAGAAATCTTCTTTCTGCTGGAGGAATGATCCCACTCAGAGAGCTTTGCATCTCATCTCTCTACTAATTATTTTCTGTCTCCGGCACAAAAAAGAGAAGAAGAAGACTCAAATCAGCTGTGTAACTTTAATGTAAGGAGCTCAAACATACATTAACTCTGCGTGGATCTATTGTGCGAGGATTCCACTCCTTTACTCTGCCAACCTGGTAAGTTTCTGAATCAGTTATCAAGCTGAGCTCACCCTTACTGAGCTTTTTCTGTTGTGGCGACTAGATGCTTAGTCCCTAAGCATCATTATGTGATAACAGAATGTCTTATTTATTTATCATTACAGAAAGGGAACTTCGTTAGTCTTTCAGATCGTATTGGGGTCTACATTTTATCACCAATTATTTATTCTTAATTATTTTGGGACATGCAAATGTTGCACATCAGACATCAGTGTACAGATATTTAAACCCAGGCCCTCAGCCATGTTTTATTCAACTGTCTGTGTGATGATAAAGAGTGGAAAGACCTTCCTCACCAGGTCGTGTTAAGAGATGAGGGCCCATCCGTCTCTGGCATTTATAAAGAAGGAGGACGTTTTTTGCAAAAAAACAGTGAAGCTGTCAAATTCTACTTTTAAAAACTAGATCCTAGCCTGGTTTTCACAAGAACCAACATACTAGACTTCAGACTGGTGTCTAGCACAGAGAATTTCCATTTGTTTCTTTCAAATATTTGTGTTTAAACTATTTTGATTTATTTCTTTAGCATCAATAGTAAAGTGGCAGCTCCTGAGGTTGCACGTCAACAGGTCCCTCTCCATGAGAACTGTCAAACTCCTTCTGCTTATTTAAACAATGTGAGCAGTAAAACTTAGGGGGGAAACTAGTATGTATGTCTCATCTGGAGTAGCAGTGTTCTCCCAACTACTGTATTTGGCCACTGTATTTTTAAAGCTACGTGATGAAATATGCTAAAACATTGCAACACAGCTCACATTCTCCAGAGCTATTTAAACATACTGATCTAACTAGCTTGTATAGCTGTACTCCTCTGAAAACCTTGTAATTGTACAGTGTCTGCATGTTGAGTATCTTTAAGTGCCCCCTTTAAACAGGATGTGTTAAATTTATGGGACTCCTTTAAGACAAACGCATATTTCACATTAACACGTGTCAGCGGTGCGGTACGTAGCTGCACACACTGACATGTTTCATATTAATACTGTATGCTGTGTTTAAAGTAAAACACAAGGTCATGTACTTGACTTTGTTGAAAATGTCACATCCTTTTAGAGAGAGCATGAAGATGGATTCAGTCAGCTCTACAGCACGAGTGGACGTTGTTTATAAAATGAGGATTTTTAAAGTCTCTCTCTGGATTAACTTCTGGAGATGTTGACCACTTCTCATCCCTATGGGTCATTACTCTTTAAGTTTTTGTGTGCGTGTGTCTGCTCACTAAGCTTTCAGAATTTAGTTATTCTAAGGAAATTACTTGAAATTACTTTAAATTTGAGCTGTTTATGTTTATTTACAATTCTTCTTTTTTTTTTTCCAAGGTAAAGTCTCCAACAAACATTTTTTTGGTGCACAGCTGAAGCCTGAATATTGTGGAATTCATCAGCAAAAATGGTTCACAGTTATCAGCACCCAGTTACAGAGAATTCCTATGGAAGTTCAGTATTCATGTAAATTATTGTTCAATCTATCATTGGAATCCACAGTCTGTATCAGGCCATGTCATTATAAACCTGCTGGGCCTGCATTCTTTAACTCTAACATACAAAACCTTTAAACTGTAATATACCAACGGCTTTTATTTCCCACCCTCATCCAAACAAACCTCTCATTATATCTACATCTGCTTATGCCAAGCCTGGCAGTTTCATCCAAATGCCACAGCCCACTCAGTAGTCCAGCCATTGTCTCGATTCATCCAACTAGTCAGTGGGGCTAGCAACAGTTTACCACAAATAAAAAAATGTAATGCTTGTTTTCTCTTCTGTCTTTATGATTTGCCTTCTACCATTGCACAGAACCCAGCCTACTATTCATTCATCCTTTACAACCAATGGAGAGTCTGTCTACCAACCTCAGCTCCACAGCGGAGCCCATCCTCACTCCAGATCCCACTCAGCGGTGGTGTGCACCATACCTAGCCCACCTGGATGTGCAGCTGTACCAAGACTTCTATGCCGTGTGGGTCTCTCTAATGGTAAGGTGGAATAAGAATGTTAGCCATTGCATTCATTTAAGTAAGCTTTAAAAACTGTTACTGTGGCTCTTTTAAATGATGCACTTTACTCTTGCACAGGATTATGGAGTGTATCTGCCAATTCACAAGCTACATAAGGCAAAATGGACACATACAAGAAATTTGTTAGATTCCATAGGGGAATATTTTTCAGTATAATTGTTTAAAGTTCTTTGAGCCAGGACACAGAAAATGTGTTTGGTAAATGACCTAAACTCTCCTGCTCTTGTGAGGAAAGGAACCTTGTACAACTCACCTGCTTGTGCACTGCTGTTAAACCAAAGTGACTAACATGCCTTTCCCCCCTGCTTGCAGGTGTGTAACTGTCTGATGCTGGTGGTTGGTGTAGTCCTCAACAGTCTGGCTCTCTACGTCTTCTGCGGGGCCTCCACTCACTCCTCGGCCTCTGTAGTTTACACCATAAACCTGGCTGTAGCTGACCTGCTGGTGGCGCTGTCGCTGTCTGCTCGCATCGCCCTGTACCACAGCGGAGGGAGCTGCGTGGCCTGCTCCTACGTTCACAACTTCAGCTACTTTGTCAACATGTACTGTAGTATTCTGTTTCTGACCAGGTGCGTGGGTCGACCCATCATTCCCCATTTGCAATATAATAAATGAACATTATGTGTATATGCAGTTTCCCCCCCTTTTTTTCCTCTCAGTATCTGTATAGATCGCTACCTCGCTGTCGTCCACATGTCCAGTACTCTCCATCGATGCAGGACCACTGGAGCAGCCAGGTGTGTCAGTGCCACAGTGTGGTTCATTGCAGTTGTGGTTACCTACTCTTTCCAGGTGAACATATATGTACGCAAGCACGTCACTTTATTTCAAATGTGAGATTTTTTTTTTCTCCCTACTGGCAACATTTTTCATCAATGAAGAGAAACTTTAGTAGCTGCATCATATTAAAGGATTTAATCCTAGTGTGTGGTCCAGATCTCATCCCACCAGAATCTGCCTCAGTCTACTGGACCTAGAGGAGCAGGTTTGAGCTAGAGGGTTGATCAACTTGCCATGTCACAAACAGGAGAATGTGGTTCTGAGGAAAATATCTTTATACCATAAAGTACAAGGTTTTATTGTACAGGCTACAGGCTCTAGGTTCCAATCAAAAAAGAAAACCAAACCTCAAAAGATCTGAGACCGTTACCAACCAACACTTGACTAAACATCTCTAAAATAAGACAAATATCACAAGAACAAGCTGGTATGATAGGAAACCACTCATCTCTCCCTTACCCTGCTCCTCTCGTCTTCTTTTCAGACCACAGCATTGGAGTTCAGCTCCCCCTGTGTCCTCCTCCCTGCGTTCTTCTACCTCACTATCCTGGAGTTCCTCCTCCCTCTTCTCGTTGTGGTGGGTTTCACCCTCCGTGTCGCCTGTTTTCTCTCCTCCGGCCCTGGACTGATGCCTCAACAGAGCAGGGCAAGGAGGGCTCGTGCCATCAGACTGCTGGCCACTGTCTTGGTGGTCTTTACTGTTTGCTTCACACCTTTTCACATCCGCCAGGTGCTGGTTTACTTCCAGCTCAAAGTCGGAGGGGAGGGCCTCGGTCGAGAGTCATGGCACGTGCTGGCCTATCACGTCACCGTGACCCTGAGCAGCCTCAACAGCTGTTTGGATCCAGTTGTTTACTGCTTTGTGACGGACAGCTTCAAGAGAATGTGGAGGACGAGACACAGGGCAGGGAAGGGAGAGGCTGGACACACGAATGAGGAAGAAGGCGAGAGGAATTCAGGGAATAAATGCTCAGGTACAGCGCTGGCGATAGCTCACCGGGTGGCCACACTCACCCTCACCAGCACAAATGCAAGCAACATGGACCAGTTGGCTTAAATGGATGACCCCACTCCCCCTTACCACTTGTGAATGGAACAGTCCAGACTTACAAAGAGTGATGAAAAAACTAACACAGCAAAAGATTCAGAAGCTGGAAAAAACTGAAATTAAAATTGTACAAATTTCCTTTCAAGAAGTTCAAACCAAACACTTAGAACCAAGATGACGTCATGCATGTGTCCATCCGTCCTCATCCCTTCATTGCCTTGTTTGGCTGTGGTCCTGAAGCCTATGAGAACAAATAGTGAACCACTATATATATATATTTTTGTTTGTTTGTTTGTTTGTTTTGTTTTTTGATCAAACATTATTATTATTCTATATAAGTTGTGTACTATCTGTGTTTCCATTCCTCTCACCATATTTGACCTGGACAATAGAGCAACAGTGTAGTGCTGTGTAGGTTAACAATACAAACCATTAAAATGCAGAATGACAGAAAGAAAGCGTTAGAGATCAACCAAGTGGAACAAAGTCTTATGTCAACTTACTAGATAGGCCAGATGCAAAACTCTCTTCAGATGTCTAAACACCTGGACCAGTCTTTTAACTACACAGCACAGCTCTCTTTAATGTCTTTGTTTAATATTTTACTAGTGTCTGAATGTAGCACTGTCTATCAGCTCTGGACAGTAAAACTGCAGCAGTAAAACACGGACTTTAAAGGAAATATTAAAAACAAATAAAAACATTTCTATCTATCCACCTGTCTATAAACTTATAATAGAAGTTTCTGCAACTGCTGTATTACTGCTTATATTTTTAGGATCCAAGCCTGTAAAAAAATAATCTAATCTACTGTACTGAGAAAGCTTGGTTTGCTCCACCAGAGGACAGTGTCTTACCACTTTGTATCATACCTATGTACTGTACAATTATTTACAATGAGCTGCAGCAGTACAATTACTGTAGATCAGTAAATTGCTTAGACACATAATGAAAACATGAACCTGTATAATCTCCCTATGTGATGATGTAAACGAGAAAATAAACCATTCAGAGTCTGGGAACTGAATACTGCAATGTGCTACTGCACATATTCCACAATGACGCTGGACAATCTTTTTTTTTAAAAAAAGTTGTCTTTTGATAATAGGCACATTTCTTTTATACTTAAAGAAAGTATGGAAAATTACAAAACACAGTATTACTATATGTTTTTATGGGTTTTTTAGGGTGATAAACTACACAATTGTTTCTGCAAAAATAAGACAGAATATACAGCATATATAATCGTTTTCTACTCCAAACAATTATTATTAATTAATATGAAATAATTTCCTCACAAAATAACACACCAAGTACTGTAAACAAAATCAAAACGTAGTAAATCTTTTAGAAAGGGCTCACTGTGAATATGTTTTTTTAAAATTATAAATTAGTAAAGAGATATTCAGGTTCAATAAGTTTTAGTGTAAAGTCACTGATATCAGGGATGTGATTCATTAAACTGTTGTATTTCCATTTAATCTCTCCAGTAAAGCAAAAGGTCTTTATAGTTCATGTTATGTTCTGGGCTTGGCAGTTTATACCACACACACACACACACACACACACACACACACACACACACACACCAGCAGGACCTGCTGACACCAGTCTGGGTTAGAAACACACCCGCAAGTTTCAGGTTCCTTCTCCAGTTTCTCTGTATGGAAAGAGAGAAGAGCTGTAACCCTGTGTATGCAAGAAAGAAATTTGAGTCTGCAGGAACAAAGCTTTCTGATCTTCCTCTCTTTTCTACATGGGACCACACAGAATCATGGGAAACCAGTCCGTCACTTTGAAGAAGCTGAGTTAGGATGTTTTTTGCAGAAAAAAAGAAGTCCTGAAACTGCAGACCAGCATGTTACTTCACCATTGGTCACAAGGATGATATGTTTCTCTTTAGAAAGGAATTTTAAAGTTCATAACAAACATAAGCTTAACCTCATAAGTGCTGGAAGTTCACAGCAAGCTGTTGGTTATGTGTTTTCTGACTACACGTTTATGTGACCAACGCCAGTTAATAATCATAAAATCAATAGGAAATATTAATTAAAAATAAATATTTTTTTGTCCTGGAATTATAAAAAAAATAAATAAAATAAAATCACACGACTCATAATTTCAATATTTTATTACCATACCTTTCAGATCTATCAGTTTCCAAAGTAACATATGTCATTATCTGAATTTTTAAAAAAAAGCATCAATATGAATAAACATTGATTTGTAAAGTATTATTATTATGAAAGTATTATTTTGTGGTTAGTCTTCAAACCAATTAAAACATTTTTTCCTGGATATAAATGATTATTTAGAGCATTTTAAAGAAGTCTAGAAGGACTATATAATGTCATTGTAAATTATGTGAAGTTTGTGAGCACGATTTAAGTTTTCTGTACCCTAACCGAATTTGAGCTGGTTCCTTTTTCTTTTTCAATATTTTCTCTGACATTGTGACCTTTGATTAACACTGTTAAATAATGAAAGGAGGCGTTGTTGGTTTACGTCTGAATTGATTTTAAAGGTGCGTTCCATACAGTGTTCTTCCAGAGTCCTACATATGAAGGCTCAAGCATATTTACAGAACATAGAGATATATAGATATATACACAGTCTTTATATAGAAAACAAAACTACTAATAAAAATAATCATCTTTTTTTATAGCAGCAAAAAAGAGAAGAAAGTAAATATGTATATTTACATCATTTTCAAAAACAAGGCATAATATATATATAGTACACTGCGCATACTTGCTTTCCCATTCTTTAATTATTCTTGATTTAATCTCTGTAAAGATTAAAGTATATAGGCATTTCTCTCCTTCGTCCTTAACACAGTTTACTAGAGGCAGAGCCACACACATGCGCACACATCCCCGAGTTTGGCCTAGTTGGACAAACTGCACAGGCCTCACTGACAGCTGCTGAAGGGTAAAAACAGCCTCACCACATTCATACAATCATCAGGATGGTGGAGCCAACATGGCTGCCACTGAAGACCTGCAAAGACCAAACTGTTGTGTGTGACTCTGCCTAAAACGCAAAAGAACCGGTACACCAAAAAACAAAAAATAAGAGACATTTTCTACTTGTGTTGCACCAGAACAGAGACTCATAAATAACCTCTGGTATTGCAGCCATCGATTCCAGAGTTAAGTGTAAACCTGGTGATTGCAAGGAACAAAGAGCAACAATACAAACACTGAGATGACATTTGTAACACACTCTTGCCTTTTGCTTTCATGTGAGCAGCTGTGATACGACTACTCACACACATATACACACATACACACACACGCTCACAGTCCAGTCTGTCACTTAATCTCCAGTAACAGAAAATAGAATAGCTTTAATTTACTCTTTTGGAAACTAAGTGAAATGGGGTCTTTATAGACAAGAAAGTTCAAAAAATAAATACAGTTGTTTTTTCTTTGCAACACAATTCTGTTTTTTGTCTTTTTATGTTTTTAACTTATGTGCAAGTTCTGTGCAATGTCAGACCTTCCCTGGCTTCTCCAACATCATAACAAACTTGATTTCAGCTGAAACATTCATTGACTTTTTTCTTAAATCACAAGATGGAGTCAAAAGAAGAAAAAAAAACAACTCAATCTCCCAGCAGGCTGAGCGAGCTGCTGTGCTGTCTGAACATTCAGTTTACAGTAAAAAGGCCTGGAACATTAACAACAAAAGAAAAACCTCCAAAATCAAAAGAATTTCCACTGCATTGGAACTGAAACACACAAGTTGCACTTCAAGTATTTACGGCTTGGAGTTTCTTGCCTATGCTTTTAAGAAGGAGTGTAAATGTAAAAAGTAACACTTGATAAGAGTGTACTGACCCAGACAGTGCACAGTGCTGCAGCTTAGAGTAACTTTTTTTTTAAACAAATGTAACTTCAAAACAGAAAGACACAAACATCCAGCCATGCATTAGACAACACATCTAACCTATTAGGACAATAAAGAAAAGAGCTTTTGTGATTTGTACAGAGTCATACTTTGGTGTTCCACACATGCATATTGCTGTTGTTGCATGCAAAGCTCCCAAACCCAAAGTTTGTATTTTAACCTTCTGCGCATCTTTAAACTAAAGTTATGGGTCCTTTTTAATCCAAAACATTGTATTGCCCTAATGGTTACAGAACTACTTTTCTTTTGCCATCACCCTGTCCCTGCATTTATGGCCCCAGCACTATAGCCAGGGCGGATCGATACCCAGGGAATAATAATAATAATAATAATAATAATAATAATAATAATAATATTTTCTTAGCTCTGGGTCTGACTTAATGTACCTCAAATTATGAGAGGACTTAGTTAAAACAGGGTTAAACCCTGCAACACCCATGAATTCTCTTCTAAAACCAAACTATTTTAAATTCGGTTTCTGCACTAAATGCTTTATTATGCACTCAAACCAAATGTCTTTCCATTAGCAGATGAACCCACTGCAATTTACATATCGATTCCTTTCAATTTGGAAATTTTAGCTGAAAGGAAAACAAATCCACACATTTTCCACCCCGAAAGGTAAAAAAAAAAACACCTAGAACAAACAACCCTGCTCTGCCTGCACAAACCCCAAAGGCTTTTTCCCCCCCAACTGATTACCAGAGGCTGGTATTGCAACAAAATTTCAGATTTATTAGAAAACAAACAAAACAATAGACTCTTTCATTATTACTTTCTAACTTCAAGTTCTTGTTTTTTCAGCTAAGGAACACTTCAGATTATTAAACCTCATCAGTCTACACGCAATATCAATAAGTAATATTTATGAATAACTTTTATACAACTTGCATGTTTGCCCCCAGTGTTTAGTCAAATATATCTGTGTTGAGCCTTATCATTGTCTACAAATGTTAACAGAGTTGATGTAACAGTAAATGCAGCAGCTTTACCTCCTCATCTACTGCTACTTGCCCTGATAAAACAGCAGATGCATCCATTTTGCAAATGCCATTTTACTTTTGAAACTTTAATTTTGCTGATTTTCTGCAAGGCAAAGTCAGATTTTACCATAAAGTGAGGTTGACACTTTCAAAACCATTTCTTCACCAAATTAAAATATGTGTTTGTCGATTTTGAACAAATCCAGGTCAGGATTCTATTCAGCATTTCTAAATTTGTGGCAAATCTTGCTTAAGGTCAACATTTAAAGCAAGTCTTCATCTTTTGGGGAAATATGCTTGTTTTCTTGACTAGAGTTAGATGAGAGAAGATTGACATTACTTTTGCCTGTGTAATAAATATGTCAGTAATAAATAGGCTGGCTGGCCTTGTGTAGCACAATAAAGTTAGAAAAATGTGCCTACCAGCACTTCTAATTTAGAACCTTTAAAGGTCACAAATTAACATCACGGTTATTGGTTATATGGTGAGAAATAAGATACTGGAAGGGGGATTTTATTGCTTTTGTACAGAGCCAGGCTAATAGTTTCCTCTGTTACCAGTCTTTACCAATGCTAAGCTAACTGTCTTTTTGCAGGACTTTCATATTAAGCACACAGGCACAAGAGTAATCCTTTCATTTAACTCTCCACAATGTGAATGAGTATTTTCCCCAAAATTACTTCTGAATATATTATTTTTAACATTACTATTATTATATAAATTAAACATTTCCAAAATCCTTCTTTTATGCTGCTCCTCATCAGTCTCTGCTCTTCTTTAAGTTAATCCATTGCAACACACACATAAGTAATTAGCATCTGAAATACTCTTCTCTGCTTCTTTCTACTGATCATATTTGCTCCATTGAGGTGGCACGTACATGCCTATAACAGGATCATGGTCTAACAACAATCCTGAACACTACAGCGATTCATTTAGTCTCTCTTTAATTACAAACATTAAGACCTTTCAAAATACCCAGGATCCACTGTAATGTTCCAGGTTCTGTTCGTTACTGGCCCAGTTACTAAATCCACCTCGAGTGTCATGAAGCTCCACCCTAGAAGCCTCAAAGACATTTTCCAACTCTAACTCTATAACGGTTTGTTTTTAACAATGGCTCAGCTAAGAGCATTTAAAAAATAAACATGTTCTTCTACCATGCAGCATGAAGGTTAGTCTGATTGTTTAAAAGAAAAATTCATAATGATTCAAAATCTTGAACAATGTTTGCGAGTGTAATGCCCTGTATAATGCAAGTAAAAAAAAATAAAAGAAAAAAATAAATCTTTCTTGGAATTTTACTCAAACATTTGTATTGTTAAATAAACAAGCAACTTCATACTCATACTCTACACTCTAGAGCACAGCCTCTTAAGTGAAAGCTAAATGAAAAATTTTAACCATGTGAAAGAAGGAACACTCGCAATTAACTTAACGGTTTACAATCAACAATTTCCTGCAGGAACCAGGTTTCATTTTAGAAATGCAATTTCCAAGAGTCTTAAAGCTACTGTCGCAGAGTGATCTAAAAGTCCCACGGAGCCCACTGTGTTGTCGGGTTTGTTTTGGTGAAAACTGTGCCTCCACTGGAGACGCCAAGTCAGCAGGCTTATACACGCACTCATCGATCAGCATCTAAATTAATTCTGCAGTGAGGAAGAACAACGGTTTTCTTAAGAATTGCAGCTTTAAGGACTAATGTTCATGAACAAAGGTAATTTTTATGTGTTAATTCGATTTAGATGGAGGTGTGTGTGTGTGTTTGTGTGTGTGCGCGTGCGTGTGTGTCCCCTGAAGTTTCCTGTACAGGCAGCTGCTCAGTAGCAGCTCCTACAGGCCCTGAGAGACGTAGACAACCTCTCCTTAAAAACAATGTCCTGTGAATGACTACTTCTGGACAACCCTGACAGATCAGCCAAATGTCTGTGACGGCAAATGGAATTTAAGTAAGGGCTGAAATCATCATTGGGACCAGAATGCTTTCTGTAGTTGGTCTGGTGTGACACTGGTCCCACGTCCGATTGGGTTGTTTTCTGCAGCAAATCAAGATGGACCAAATCAAAAAAAGCCAGTCAAGGTTTTAGGACACAGAGAGAGTCCACTACCTGCTCTCTTCTAATTGTCCATAAACTTCAGCATCATGTGGATGGTGGCACATTTTTTAAAACAGCGTTGATAAACAGTGAATTTAAGAGAGATTACAGTAACTGTTGACCCTGACCATCCAATCACAGAGCAGACTCATTCTCCATGTGACAGGAAGTGGTGGTGGTGGTGGAAGTGGTGGTGGTGGTTGTGGCCTTGCCCTCTTTGTTGAGTTTCAGGAAGCTGGGTTTATCTATTACCACAGTAACAGCCACTTCAGTGCTGATGGGATTTTCCAAAATCGTCAAGGCCTGTTTCTCCGAAGCTTTGGCTGACTCCCCCTCACTGTAAATAAGAATTAAAATCATACATGTTAAGGCTGCATTTGTGGCTCGAATGAAGTTCAACAGGCTGATTCCCAAGAGCAGACAGCAGTTCAATTAGATAAACAGAAACACTAAAAACAGTGGCAGATGTGGTTACCTTTGGACAGAGCCGGTCTTGCTTTGTCCCCTTGTTTCCTGTCTTTATTCTAAGCTAAACTAACCAGCTGCTGTCTGCAGCCTCACATTTGGTGTGAAGGTAAAGTAGTATCTTTTCATACACTGTGACTCTCAACAATAATGCAAATGACTAAGGTGGTTTTCTCACCTGTTGTTTGGAGCTGGATAAATGACCAGGAAGCAGGCGGTGAAGAATCCAAGGAGGGAGCCCCCAGAGGCCACCATGGGAATGACTCGCACAGTGCCAACAGCTTTCACCACTGACCCCAAGGCCAAGGCTACCAAGATTTGACTGATGTACACCTGCAATATTTATTAAGTATATATTGAAACAATTCCTCAGTTCAGTGTGGCATTTACAGTATATTGGGCAGAATTCAATTTTTAAGTATCATAAATAAGTGTAAACACCCACTTGACAGGATAAAATAGCACAGTCAATGCCAAACCCTCTTCGGGAGTTTCCAGGACTGTGCTGGATGTACTGCAGGGGGCAAGGGACATTAAAGTCATTCACCTTTTCTGTTTTCAAAGAGTTTATAAAGCTACATGATCAAAAAATGCTGTGAATTTACAAGATGGCGCAACAACTGTGACTAAATCTGAAGTTTTTGTTTTTAACATTTTAAACATTCACAAAAAGACAAACCAGCAAGACACAAGAAGAAAGAAAAGTTATGGATTATTACTGCAAATTTTTACCTCTTTCATTTCGTGATACTGTCCTAGCAGAGCATAAGGACAGTAGGAGATACTCATGGAGATGATGCCCATAGTGCTGATCATCACCATGGCAACATACACATTAGGAAACATTGCCATGACAGCGGTTCCTATGGAGAAGAAAAATTACACAGCTGCCTGGTAAATGTTCAAATTAAATGTGTGTACTAATAATTCTGTACTGTAGTTCATACCTATGGCAAATCCAAGGGTCCCCAAGATGTAGATGACTCTAATGCTCAGGTCAAAGTTGTCAAGGTACTTCTGAAGAAGAGCTAAACAAAAATAAAAAACAAATAAATCAAATTAACTGATTGTTTAGTCCACAGTTTAATGTCATCCATCCAAAAGTACAGTTAACAGCATGTAAACATCCATAGAGCTTTTTTCATTGTGCAAAATGTCAATAGGATGTGTGAAATGCTTGAGTGTTGTTACCAGAGCAAGTAGCAGCAGTCATAGCATATATACCCAGTCCCCAACATCCCATCTGAACCCCTTTGTGATAGTTGTACAGTGAAGTAGTGTTCGCAGGGGACTAAGAGAGAAAAAACAAACACACACATTTTCTGACTGAGCTGTGGGGTAGCCAAACATTTTTTGAGGTTCAACTGTGAAAACACACGGCTTACAGATGTGGATTTTTTGAAGCAGACAAACAAATTGAGAAAAAGGATTAAAAGAAAAACAAAAACAAATTACACTCCAGACGTTACCTTCAATGTTACATGGCAATGTAAAATATATCATGACATGACCTCTCATAATTTAGTTACATTTATGATGGCAATCTTTCCAAATTATAAATATTTCATCCCTTCTGTCCTGATTTGGTCATATTAGTACTAGCAGGCCGTTGTGGCAATGCAGAAAAAAATACTCAAAGTAATGCTTTGTTTGTGAGCGTGTACTGCTGCTGGTGCTCGTACAGTAGGATCTCCTTGGTAGATGACTTGTCCCATAAAGTCAGTGAAGAAGACGGCTTCAGCGATGATGGAGAACCAGGTGAGGAGGTGACAGGCGCACAGCCGCAAAAGCTCCGGAGGCATTTTTAGCATAGAGAGCCACAGCAGACGCACAGTGGTTTCAACCTAAGGACAGGATGAGATAAGAATTAAACACCAGAAACACATGCTTATCATGGCTTGAATCCCTAGTACATCAATCTATTAATTTCTCCACCAACTACTTACCTCGCCTTCTTCGCTTTCTGTGTCTCCACTGGAAGAGTTTGTGTTCCCGCTGCGGTGCCTGTTTCTCTGTTTGTTCCTCCTTCTGTGTCTGGCCTCCACCACGTACAGGTCGTTCATGCTGCGAGATGGCTTGATGAGAAAAGCGGCGTTGGCCCGGCGGTAGCGATAACGGTGGCTCCCCACTCGGCCATAGTAAGAGAAAGTGCAGGATGGCTGGCGGTAAAAGGTGTGACGGTGACGTGACTGCCGCATTGGGGCTCCAGTGCTGGCAGCTGCAATAAGAAACAGACCAGTGTGTTGATTTATCTTCATTTTAACTGGTTCAAAAAAAATAAGTGGTACCATTTTATAAATATTTAATACTTTGTAATTATTTTATTAATTTAGAGTATCATATTTAAAGCAAACCTTTGACCATTCCAGCACGATGAGCCTGTCCTTTAGAGCTTAATTTGTCAGTGCTATTTCTATCAGCATTAGTTATGCCAGCTAACAGCCGCCCGTTTAGTGTGCGTTGCTCATTGAGCTGGTTGTTCAGCAGCGCCTCCTGTCCATCATCATTTTCCATTTCTTGCAAGAAAGCAGAGAGGCGGGAAATTCTGGCGGTGGGACCATGTGTTTGGTGGCTGTTGTTTTGGGGGCGGAGCAGGTCCTGACTTCCTGTGCTGCTGCTACGTCTGATGTTTGCGAGCCGCGTAGGAGCAGCACTGTGATTGGGGTGGAAGGAGGAAGTGTTAGGAGGGGAGCCATGACATGGTGAGAGGCGGTCAGCGAAGATGGATGGCTCTATGTGCCACAGGAACATCGCATCGTGGTCCAGGTGGTCAAGGGTTGCATCTGCCATGGCGAGAACGCTGTCACTTTTACCTAAAGTCACACAAGACAAGGGGGGATCAGTTTATGTTTGAGGACCTCAGAGAACATTATAAAAAAAAAATGTAAAACAAAAATGATTTGAACTTACTTCTCACAAGTTCCACCTCTAGGAAGTCCATATCTCCATGCTCTGACTGGTTATCTTCATAGGGGTCATAGAGGTCATAGCTGTCCATCGTTTCATTCTCCCCAATCATCTCCAGCTTGGGGGCGAGAAGTCCAGCCCTGCCATTGGCAGATGGTTGAGGGTTGGTGGGATCAGGACTCTCCTGCTAAAGGAAAACATTTTTTTCTGATATATTGAAAACCAAGATCTTTTTTTTTTTATTAAACTGATTTACAGCACACACTGTACCTGGTCCAGTCTGTCATGGTGGGGCGAGTACTGCTGCTCCTCGATGCTGAAGAGGTGTAACACCACAGAGAAAGAGAAGAGAACTGCAGCAAAGAAGAACAGGATCTGCTCCCGAGACTTGAAGATACTGCTCAGGAAGGTGTGCGTCCATTCTAAACCTCCAAGAGCGTAGCCAATTGCACCACCAAGACCTGAAATCATCAACACAGCAACAAGTGATTAGACTAGACAAGAAGATGAAAAGCAGAAAGGCATTCAATCTCTTTTTCTTAGTGTGTGTTTGTTTTAGCCATCCAGTTCAGCAAATTCCCTTTTTATTAAATTCTGGGTCATACATTAACCATACCTGCTGAGGCAGCGTGGATGTTAAGCGCCATGTCTTGTTCCTCTGCATCAGCCACATCTAGCAGGTAGGCTCTGATTGGTCCCTCTGTGGCATCCGCACAAAAGTCCAACACCACTACTCCCAGCACAGTAAGAACAATTCCTATTGGCTGTCTCCCCTGCTCATCACCTAGTGACAGACCTGACAGGGAGATACATGGACACGTGTGACAGTTGGTATTAAACAGAAATGTAAAATTAGAACAGTGGAACTGGGTAACAGTCCCCACGTGCCTACAGTGAAACCAATGATGTTTAAGAACCAAACGAGCCGCTGCGTTGGATGGGCGTTTGTTACGGTCACTAAACACGAGTTGTTACAAAGGGAAATTGATCAGGTGAGAGTTCACAAGCAGAGATGGTCTTCATTACCAACACACTTTACATTAGCTACTTCAGCCAAGCTGCACCACCAGGAAAATCTGAGAGCATCAAGCGAATAATATGGAAAAAAAAAAAAGAAACTCTTCACAATTCCATATTTATTATTTCTCATACACACATCTGCCGTACTGCTAATGATCAGTGAGTTAGAACAGCCGGAAAACAGAAATGGGTCATTGCACATATCATGCATGATGTGTGTGACGCCAGTCTCTTAGAGATCAATTTTGTGTGTACATGAATGGGTACGTGTGTGTGCACCCGAGCGAAAGATATCACACGCAGTATGACGCAGCATGACTTTACAAACTGAAATCCATTAACGTCGGGGAAACAAAACATTCATAGAAGGAACAGCAAAGTGTGTATTTCTGTGTGTGCGTATGTGCGGGACAATGGAGCCACGTTACTCACTAGCAGACAGGAAGTGAATTGGGATTGGTGGATAGGGGGAAGCAAACAGGAAGCATTTCCTTGTGAACTGCCTGCTTCTGTGTTCCCATGTCAACACACACACACACACACACACACACACACACACACACACAATACAGGTTGCTACATGTCACCCTGTGTTGTTCACAGTAATTCATAAATGTACACACAACCATGGAAAAGTACTCTTTCCTTTATTCTCTTAATTCTGTCAGATACAAGTGACTGTTTTCCCATGTCAACCCTGCTGGCAAGGTGCTCTCACACTCTCACACACACTGACCTTCAGCAACCTGACTGCCAACCTTTCTGCTGAAGAATGGAGGCAGAAGGCATAGGAGTGAACTGAGTCTGCTGACAGAAAACAGTTCACACAGTGCTTGTTCTTTTTATTTATGACCCACAATTCAGTTCTCTTTGTTCTTTTTTAAAACATTTAAAAAGTCCAAACCACTAATGTTGTACTGTACGTTTGTCACCCATTGGGTGCATATTTAAACTTGGAGACTTTACACTACGAATACGGTTAGCAGCAATAAGCATTTCAATACTATACTACTATAATAACACATAAAAAATTTTAAGATGAAAAACTTGTGTTAAATGAAATATCAATATAGTTATAAATGAAATATAAGCACCATTTTACTGAAATGTAGGTGCTAACAGGCAGCAGTGCATTGACCTAGAAATCAACTAATTATACCAGCAGTGGTTATTCCTTCCAGTCTGCTATTTAAAAGGCATCTCATTATCAGGCAACCACCACAAATAATTAAAGGTGCTTTCTCAGCTACTGATGTATAATGCATTTATCCAATTCACACCATGTGGGCTCATTATTAATCAATTAATAATGTGACCTCTACTAAGGTGATAGCAATTGCATTGAAATGCCCTAACAGACCAAACAGACCCCAGGTTGAAAGTGGTTTGGCAGATTAGATATTGTCAGCATTAAATCAGATTCATAAATGGTCCCAATCGTACAGAGCAAGGCTAAGAAGAAGACTGATGAACTTTAAAGATTTTCACCTTCTGTCGCACTTTGACTGGTTCAGTGTTCTCTCATTGTTTATGGCTCACAGTCTATTGTCTCAGCATTGTGTTACACAAACAGTTTGTGTGCACAGGGAGACTGATGACATAAAGTGGAGTCTATAAACATCTGTTTGTCGCCATTTGTAAATCCAACTAACCGAGTGATATTCCAAACTTTCCAAGCCAGTCGTGTTTATGTGTGTGTGCCCATGTTCACATGTGCAGTGACAACATACTGTAGGGTTAATCAGACTGCTGCTGCACTCATACAGATAGTCTACAGATCAATATCTGTGTTGCATGATTGGCAGTAGTTCAATTAGTTCGACTGGATTGAATGAATATGACCTTTTTAATGACATCTCAGTGATGTAACAAGTTAAAGGTTGGAACAAAGGTTAACAACAGTTTATGTACAAGGTCACAACTCTCAGCATGCGAAGTGTTTGGCCATGATGCTTCAGTGATTCAGTGATGCTTCAAGAAGGAAAGTAACGGTGCCCACACTGTTGTTAGTTTGGGCTTTATTTCCCACACTTACTCTCTGGTGGTTTAGATAACAAGCTTTTGCAGATGGCACTGAGTAAACTCGTTTTTAACAAACATCTAGCTTTAAGGTGCAGATTCCCGACTTTCACACAAATGTTTTACTGCTTCTATTGGCAAAAAAGCCATTTTCTGTGAAAGTCAAGTAGGAATGTCAAGCATTTGCTTGAAAGTGAGGATTTGCTGCTTGTTTTCAACCGTAAATGATCAAATATGTTTTGGTTTTGGACTGTTAGTCAAAAATAAAGTTAGTCTCCAAGTTATAATGGGTGTTTATACTCTAGTTTATCAAATGTAGCAAACAGTAAAAATCTTAATGTGAGGTTTTACTGCTTTTTATGATCTTACACTGTAGTAAATTGAATATTTTGGGCTTTTGGGCTGCTCGTAAAGTACAGTTGGTAGAGTTGGGACAGAACACGTGTTCTAAAGTATCAATAATGGGCAGTTTTCTTTTATACAGTAACGATTGGTTAAAAAATAAAACCGAATATTATGGCTGTAAGTAATGGTTAACTGCGAAAAAGTCAGTAAGTATTCATGTTCATGCAAGACCTGCAATTTCAATATTTAATAATGCTCTAAAACTATCTACATGTAAACCCCCCAAAAGGTAAATGTAACAATATACAACAATAGTAGTATTGTTCCTAACCAATGATGCAGTATTTACCCTGCAGCATTTTATAATAGAACAAATTGTTGTTATACACTATGTTCTCTCTGCTCTGACAACAATAACTGGATGAAAAATACCTGATGATTATTGAGACTACATGAAACTGTAAGGGAATATGTTGCACACGTAATATTAAGCTGGGTAAGCTTCACGTTGTTTGATGATAATTTCCTACAGACATATTTAATAATTAATGTGTCATTGTGTCCAGAGCGATGCAGACATTGGTATTAATTTACATGCAGAAGAATCATCTAAAACTGCTAAACAAAAAAGGGAAAAGCCTCCTTCCTATGTTTGGCCATATATACGTGATTTGTAAAAAGATATCAAAGTTCAAAATGAAATATTATGAAATAAGAATGGGTTTTTAATACTCACCTATGAGCGATCCATTCAGAAAAAGAGCCACTCCAAGCAGGGTTCCTATACATAGAGCCAGGATGAACGGCCTCCTTCTGCCCCATCGCAGTGTGCAGCGGTCGCTGGCTGAGCCGATCAGAGGAGTGAACATAAGGCCAAGAACTGGGCTGAGGAACCATGTCAGACTGTAGTACTGCTCTGGAAGACCTGAAGAAACCCAGACAGAGGCATAGATCTGATTTCCATACAGTACACAGACACAGCTAGAGTGAGACTTCACTCTTCAACCTAAAGAATTTGGGGGATTTTCACCCACATTGAAAAATCAACAAACATTTGAGATTCAAACATTATGTTTTTTGGTCATCCACCAGGGGGTGCAAGTAACATCCTAATTAGAGGAGAAATTCCTACGGTAAAGTTTAAAGATTTTCAGTTGGGCTGAGCCTTTAGGAAAAACTAAGGGTATTTACCTTCCCTGTAGTTGTTTTAGTGAGAGTGATGGTGTTGAAACTACCAAAAAAAATAAACAAATAAATCTAATTCTTTATTGGGAGTTTATTATCACCTTGAGGAAAGTCATATTGAGCTCACAGTTAGGGCATCAGACCATTTATTTCCAGACATATGTAGCAACATCCTTACATTTATTATTATATTAGAGTGTATCAGAATATTCCATGTTCAACGCTGAATCCCAAAACCAGAAGCCTGCACATGCCAGGACATACATGCTCTGTTTACAGCAAATTTTACTATAATCATATTTAAGGTAACAATATTCTGCTGTGACTATATTATTTAATACATATTTCATACAGCATTTAAGTGTATTGCTACATGCTACCAGTGTTGCTACAGTCACAGGTCAAGTGTGCAGACACAAACAGGCTGTGGCTTGCATTGCCACCTCACTTGAACTGTGGCTGTTTTCAACACCTACTGTTAAAACCTGCACAAAGGCGAGATGAGAGGAAGCCAGGGCAACAGCACGCGACAGGTGGATCTACCTCAGGTTTATTGAACGTTTGTGTTAGCACTAACTCTGGATTATCACACTCAGGACTGCGACAACATCATCTCCTATGTGCTGTTTAATACAGAGAAGACGAGCAGGAGAGTTTTTAAGTAACAGATGCATCAGACACAGCACAGACACTGTTTTATCTTCCAGGAATGTGGTGATTATGACCATGTAAATCAATTAAATAAATGTCTTTATGTTGCTTCTTTTGAAAAAATTTCTGTTATTTCTGAAAAGGGATCTTGGCAGAGACTTATTAAAACTTCAGTTTAAAAATTGAACTTGAAATAATACAGTGTATGAGTGTAGATGAGTGTATTATCTTTTTATATCAAATCTTTGTTGAATTTTACTTGTTCCTGAGCCCTTGTTTAATTACGCTGTGCCTGAACTTTCCATCAGTGGGAACCAGGTGAAGATTACAAACACAAACACAAACACACAGGATGACAGGGTCTCAAATAAGAATGTGTCAATGGAAATAGACTTCCACAGGATGCAACCTATCGATGGAAACACACACTGTAGTTGCTGTCAGCACTTTTGCATAATAATCAAACCCATCTCCCACACACCTCATTATTAATAAAACCAGAGATTAATGAGCTCCTCATGACAACTGCTCTCAGAGCAAGAGACACACCATCTGATCACAGTCCCTCATAAACAGAGCAGTTGAGTAAAAGGTGAATCGAACCATCTTTATCAAAGCCATGAGTCAAAGATACAACACAAATCTTCTTACTTAAACAACGAATTGTTTGTCTTTTCTTCGCTTGTGCAAGCGCTGTAAGTTTGCTTTACCTGAAGACAGTTTTCACTGATTTAGCACTTCTTTCCCAAAGGCATGTGGGGAAAAAAAAATAAAAAATTGGCATGTTCTAAAGAGTGTTAATGTATTGACGTTTGGCAATATTGTCCAGACCAAGATCAGATATGGATTGTAGGAAGGCCTATTGTCTTGGCCATTGCACATTATACACAATAAAAAAAATCTATTATTTGTTACTCACAACAGTCTAATGTCACAGTGTGTTAATACAATAAATCAGCACATAATGAAATCAGTAACTCAGTCATCACACACCCATATTATGAATGACAATGCCAGACTACACCCTCAGACACAGACTTGGACACAGAGCCATGACTTCACTGAGCTGCAGACAGAGAAAAGAGGAGGTTGTGACTCCTGCGGAGGCAGACAGTTCTACAGTTTAAGTTTCAGTTTAAGTGAAGTCAGCTGAACTGAAAGTAATTAAATCAGAACTCTATCATTGTCTCGCTGTCAAACTGTTAATGCAGCTCAATCAAAATACACTAAATGGCATTTGGCTGCCACAGTGTCCTTTTTTTGTGCAGAGACAGGAAGAGAGACAGACACTAAAAATATCTACTCTGTCCTATTCTTAAAAATTTGTCTGCTTCCAGTCTGAATGAATGCCAGGCTATTTTGGCTCAAATAATTATGAAATGCTCTGCCAAAAGTTTGGGAAATGCACTTTGAAACTTTATGCTTCGAGCTAAATGTTTATCTAAAAGTCTAGTTGGAAACCAAAGGGTGGCCGCATCCCACAAATTAGTTTCTGAAATTGACAATTTGACATGCAGGTATGTTTAGATAGTGTATGTTGAGGTGCAAGTGTCCATAAAGCACATTTCACATCGTGCCACAGTCAAAACAACCCTTATTGTTCAGGAACTGCACATTTACACATTAAAAAGTGCAGTTTGGAGTTTGATTTAAAAAAAAATATAACTATGATGTTTTAACAAACTACAGAAGAGGATTAAGATATGCCATTGATAACTCGATGCTTAGTGAACAATAGAGACAGAGGGACAGACGAGGCTAAATTGAGAACATTAGGCTCCTCCAAATGCATTTTCATATTACTGAAGAAGACCTCTTTAATGAGACAAACATCACTAATGGGGTGCCATTATATTCAATCATCAAGAGCTAATTTAAAATGTCTCCACCTCTAGTACAGACACTTTAACAGGCCTTTATCAGTGCAGTTAATGTGCACAGCCTGAGGTATGTCCTGTGTATCTGAAGTGTGTCTATCTGTGTACTTTACCTGCTGACTGAGACGGCACATCAACAGCATGGGAGACAATAACGTCAATTGGTCTGCAATTCAAGAAAGATCTTGCATCACTCAGCTGCTATCATGTGAAAACCTCCCTGGTGCAATCATGGTAATTCTCATGTTTCACTCCAGATGTCGAATCACATGTCTTTGGGGGTGGGGGTGGGGGAGTTATTGTCCAGTCTATAGATCTCTCACAGTGAACAACATGATTTACAGTCATCACCATTCAAAAGTGCCAGCTAACAACATCTTAAGTCATAATTCAAATCAAGTATTTTTACCTATGTATTAACTGACTATTGATGGACAGTTCAGGGAGAACTCACACGGTATTATTTCAAAACTATTTCAGCCATAATATATTGCTATCTGCCAGGACTACAGGGTCATGCCATGTACTTACAACGGAACATAGTTTTCATCTTTTTTATTTTCATTCATTAGTCAACAGTAGAAAGACACAAGAAACATTCTTGTTTTTAGGTACATAGGGAACTGTCATACCTTTTCAGTGATCAACATTTGTGTAATCTTTACCATGTTTTTGTCAGCACAATAAACCACATGTGCTTTCTGGGACAAGCTTAAAGCTCCCAGTCATATCATCACATGACCAGCATCCCTCAAACTCCAGCACCCACAAACAGGTTTGGTATAGTCACAGCCTTGTGACATGAAAACTCGTTCGGTGCTCTGACCACTGCATACATTAGGAAAAAATGCTAAATCATTAAATAAATAATGACAGTGTTTAGAATAAAAGTTGCTGTATTGTATTATATGCATCAATCAAGAGGAAGATGTGCTCTAGCCTAGACAATATGTGACTTTGTTCTGGTCACTTCATTTCTCATTTAGGTCACTTCATTTCTGAGCCGGCAGAAATGTATCTCCAGATTTCTCCATCGTCACCAGGTATATCCCATTTTCTTGATGTCTCCCTGGAGACTTATCAGATACACCACAGTGAATAGAAAGCCCACAATCAGTGATATTTGAAGTCATGCCAAACTCCATGCCTCTAAATTGAGCTGGGACTGAGTGGCACTGCTGAATCACACAGGAGTGTAACATTAACTTTACAGCCTCTTAAAACTTCCCAGGCCATGTTCCTGTTGCCCTGTACAACTGTTGACCTCTGTGTTTTTCATGAAGGGGCCATAAACCGGGCTTGACCACTGTCGTCTTTGTGACCCGATCTTGGGAACTCTGTCATAGCAGACACTCCATCACCTTCGCTTCCTGGCTCCTAATATGACTGTGTCATTCACACATGTCTTCCTGTTTTGGGGTTTGTTCAGACTAAGGAAAGCTTTTGTTTCTCTCCATTTGTTTCACATTTATTTTTTCTCCAACCCTTTCAGTCTCTCTCTCTTTCTCCGTCTCTCTCTCACACAGACACACACCTACAGTATGTACAACATGCATTTGTATCCAGGAAAAACAAGATACAAGTAGACAGAGAACACATACAAATACAAAATCCACCAACACAAACACAGTGGCACAGTCATAAAGTGGGAGACAAAGTGGCAGATAGGAATCAGTCTGTCTGTAGGTTTGTCAACATCAAAACAGGAAAACACTCTCTTGTAAATAGTCCCCGCCACCACACACACACACACACACACACCCACCCACACAAATGATACAGAAAAACACCTAGTAAATAAATAGGTCTCTGTTCCCACACATACACACCCAAAGCCATACAGACTCACCTACCAAAAAAAAAAACAAAAAAACAAAAAACAATTCCACAATATTCCACAGCTCCTTTTTCCCACACACTCCTTGTACTGTATGTGCAAACACACACATTCACAGTGAACAATGCTGAGAGAATTGAGACGCAGGAAGTATTTTGGAAAGAGAGAAAAATAAATGAGTGTAGAATGAGACAGGGAGAGACATGAGGTGTGAGAAAGGATTAAGATCAAAGGAAATTCAAAAAGAGAGGACACACTGTGAAAGAGTGAGAGATGGAGGAGGACAGAGGCTGAAAGCCGGAAGGATGGAGATACCAACAGAGTCGCTTGATCGTGGGAAAGAAAAATGTACAATCTGCACCATCATCAAAGCACACATTTTTACTATGCACTCCCCCCCACACACACACAACTCCATTTTTTGTGTGTGACTGCTAGAGTACCAGCTACCCATATACCAAACTCCAGCGTAGACTTTGTGTTTCTCCATGTTGTCCCTGCTTTCAGAAATGCACCAGGAGTAAAACGCTGCTTTAGCTCCAATTGTTTTCTAACCATTAAATCTTAGATTAGACACACTGTACCTCATTTGAACTTGGGGGAAAGTCTTACACAAATATACCAGCAAGGCTATTGTGTTTCTAAAACACTTCAATAAGTGAAAGTGATTCCATGTAGCATTACATGATCCTGATTTTGATGTTGAAGCCAATAGTAAAGGAGCTTCTTAGCCAAAGTCCAACATTACTTTACCCTTCTCTACTGCGTCTGCCTGCAGACTTTAATTCCACTTCAACAAATGACGCTTCTGTTTTGTTTTTCAAAGAGATATTTGCAATTGCTGCATATGAATACTGAGCTCTCATCTTTGCTGCAAATTCTTACAACAGTCCTCTTCTTGTTTCCACAAAACTTGAACAAGGATTACTCTATTTCTGTGTTTTGGCACTTGTATGTTTTGTTTTGAAAAAGCTCCCCGCAGCTACAGTACAGGAAGTTTGGAAGACACTTTTAAAAAGTTGTAGGAAAAGCCTTCTGCATCCCACTGTTGTGTAAAGGATATGGTCGTTCAAATCCCATAAACTACAGACACTGAACTTGGAAAAACACATGGTTGCAGTGCCACTCTAGAAAACACTGTAAACATTAACCGCAATTTCAATGGTAGAACAAGTTTATGTAAAAGTACTGCACACTGCTGGATAACATTTACATATTTGACAGTTGTCTCTTGTCAGTGTAAGGTCTATAATTAAGTGTTAAACCACTTTAAACGTAAATGAGTTCCGCTGCACACTAAGTTTGCAAAGGATTATGACATAAGAGACAAAAAACAAACAAACAAACAAACAAACAAACAAACAGACAAAATAAAACATGGCTCTCAGTCTTTGATGCATATTGTTTTTATTAAAGTCTGGAGGCTTTAAAGACAAATGGCTTATCCATGTTTCTCACTGTCAATCTCACAAAAAGACAAAAACTAACAATAACTGATCTGACCAATGTGTGTGCGTGTGTGTGTATGTGTGCGCACAAGTCTGATAAATTATTCCCCTGTAAAAGAGCTTCATTGTTGTCCATTTTCAGGTGTTTCTGCAACATTCACAGCGTTTTCAAGTCTGACTTATAGGAACAGTTGGGTGCTGTAACCAATCCACCTGGTAATACTGGCTTTTCCTCCAAAGGATGCTTCCTCTTTAAGTGATAAGGGACAAAATCCACAATCTTCCTTATCCGCAAAAGTGTCATAAAATTTATCTGAAGTGAATAAAAGCCTTTAACCTTCAAAAAGGAATAACACTGCATGGTTACCTTATAAAGTTGCAGCATTTTTGGTACAAATGTACTGAATGAAGTAATGAAAACACTAAGTAAAACCTGTTTTCAGTCACACCTACTGCGAACATTTACTTGAATGAGTCACACCATCAGAGTGGGTCACATGTTTATGACTTTCAAGAAAAAGCACTTAATTTTCACTTTTTAACCTTTTCAAAAACGACAGAATGTGGAATTATTCGATCATAGAAAGTAGTTCCTATGAACCAATTTTTGAGTAACATTTTCTAAAGACCACATTGCCAAATGTTCTTATTTAATAAAACTACTTGTTTTTAGTCATTTGAGCTGCCATCCCTTCAATGTGGAGACACCCTTATAGATTTTATCCAAAAAACTATCTTGATTTTAAGTTATTTTAATTACACAGTGGGTACACATTCTTCTATAAAAGCTGTATACTATCACAAATCATCTTTTTTCTAATCGCTCGCCCCATCTCTGAATATGCCCCCATTCATGACCACAGTGTTTTTTTTCTATGTGTCCTCACATCTCCCTCAATCCCTCTATCTTCTCCTTTTCTTCTCAAAGGAGCAACACTTCTATAAACCCCAAGCTAAAAATTAAACAATCAGACTTTTTCCTGAAAAACCAACAAACATATCATTTGTCCTCTTTTTTTTCTATTGCTCCCATTCCCACTCTCCCATAAGCACAAAACAATCCTTTCATATCCTGCTGCTGGCGTGAGAAATCTACAAGAAAAATGACAAGAGTGCCTGAAAAGAGCAAGAGAAATGGTGTGAAAGCGAGAGCAAGGCAGAGGTCATGAAGGGAGAAAGTGGCCAGGAAGGAAAAAGGGTGAGAGCAATAGAATGAGAGAGAGGGAGAGAGTATGAGGAAATGAAAGGAGGAAGCAGGTGTTTTTGAATAAACAAAACGTGATCTGAGTCAGGTGTATTATTCAGAGGGGAAGAAAGGAAAGAAAAGTTTGTGACAGATGGTTGTTGGGAGCAGATTTTAAATAATAACAGTATTTTATTATTGATAAGCATCTGGCTTCGGGTTTTATGCCAACACTGCAGAGGCTTTTGGGGGGGGAGAGCATTCCAACAAAAACACACACAGAGCCATGTCTGTCTCAGAAAAGCTGCTTTTCTTTAGGTTACTGAGCATTTTTCTGCTATTCTCTCCCTATACAAACGACTGCCCCTCAAGCGACTTGACTGTCAAGCTCCTAAAGTTTGCAGACGACACAACTGTTATCGGCTTCATCCGAGATGAGGATGAGACTGCAAAGCAATGCGAGGTTGACCAGATGGTGCTGTGGTGCAGTCAAAACGACCTGGAATTGAACACGCTCAAGACTGTAGAGATGAGACACCTCTTTCCCTCATTATATCCTCCAGGCCTGTGTCAACTGTGAAATGCTTTAAATTTTGGGGGTCCACTATTTCACTTGGCTTGAGGTGGGAGATCAACATCTACTATGCTCAGAAAGACTCAGCACTGGATGCATTTCCTATGACAGCTGAGGAAGTTTGACCTGCCACAAGAGCTGCTTATCCAGTTCTACGTTGCTGTCTACATTGAGTCTGTGCTTTGCTTCTCCATCACAGTTTGCTTTGGCGCAGTCACCAAACAGGACAAGAACAGCCTGTAGCTGAAAGCAAGAACTGCAGTAAGAAACATTGGTGCTCCCCTGCCCACTCTTCAGGACTTGTACACATTGAGAGCCAGGAAACGGGCCATCACAGTCATTAGCAGCTGACCTCATACTTACTGATACATTGCTGCTACCCTTGCTACTGTATACACTGGACACACTTAACCACTACATGCCCACACACACACGTAGACCAGTAATTGTGTTAGAACAGCCAAACACACTGCTCCTGGACCTGCCTTCTTTAGGCTATTCTAATGTTGTCCGTAGTTTCCTTCCCTTGTATGTTATTTGTCATTTTCATGTTGTCTGTATTTTTACTCTTGGACATGTCCTTGAGAGCATACCCAACCATTAAAACCATTATCACATTATAATCATTTCTCTGCCTTTTCAGTGAGCTTTTAACCAGAAAGCAGCACATTGTAAATTATACTGTAGCTCCAAAGAAATAAGCAACTGAGTATAACACAGCTGGAAGATTTCATGCAAACATTTGTTTCTACATATGCTGTACATCTCTAATAAAGAGTAACAACATTATTTTTCATTATAAACAGAGTGAAGAAAACAACGATTGCTTAGCCCAACTTCTCAAATATGATGAAAATATGCTGTTGTTGTTAAATTGAATTATCATCCCCTCCAATAATTCCTGCATTTATTCAGCATTTATTCACTTTATAGTTAAAAAAGTAGCCACAAAAAATCTGTTATCAATTTGCACATTTATTTCTTAATATATTTAGATTTTTTAAAAACCTTTATTAAAACAATAAAACATTAGTTTGTGAAGAGCACAATCATTTTATAGGTAATGTAAATGTCAAACTAACAGCTTTCTAACAAATACAGAACATGCTGCAGATATTTGTGAAACCTGGTGACTCAAACGCTGCTGAAATCACAGCAAATAATAATAAAGATGAATTAAAACATGAATTTAAAAAAGTGAGAAGGACAGAGACAGAAAAAGAAAAGGGCAGAAGAGAAAAGAATGAGTCATAGCGCTTCCCAGCAGCCAGAGATGACAAGAACATCAATCACACAACAAGCATACAAACTGTCTCCAGTACCCAGGCACAAGTGAATCAGCAATCAAGCAAATGCAGACCGAAGGTGCACATGCAGCACAGCCAAGGTCATTATTAAAGTGCCTGTTTGAGACAAATCCTGAGTGATGTGTGGTGACTGTGTAGCACAGCTGACAATAAGAAACTGTGTAGTTAAGTGCAGAAAAAAAACAATTGTAATAAAACTGGAAAACTGTACACCGAATGAGAATTTCAATATGTACTTTGAAATTGAACCTGATCACAACACACACACACACACACACAATCCTATTAATACTGAATGGAAACTGGTTTTAAAGTCATCCAATCAGCTCATATGATATTGTGTAACGTGTGTGCGTTTGTACAAAAAATGAAAAATGCTAACCATCATCACAGTATAAGAGTGGCATTAAAGTTGCATGAAGATGGAATTTGCACGTATGCACAGACACACACAAACACACGCATTTAGTCAACAGAGTTATGTAACACCACTGCAGTAAAGCTGCTACCTCCTACCGTGAGAGTGATACTGAGGAAGAGCGTTACAGAAGCAAGTCTGGCAAAGGTTATTTAAATATACTGTTTTTTGCTTCTACCATCAGCCATTAACATTAATATGAGACCATATGTGACTGACAACAGGGAAGCAGCTCTGCTAATCTGATCGACTCGCCACACACACACGAAATACAATCACTGACAGGCCGTTTCTTTACTAAAGAAGTGATCAATAAAGCTAATCAGCAGGGATCAGTCAGTATTATTATGTAAGCACAAGTACAGTAAACACCTATTTCTGATCTGTTGTCCTGGACAATGGTCACTTCCTTTAGCATTTTACCTCAAGTTGTACTGTTGACAGAATATGCCAGCATCCTGTAAATACATTTCGACTTAAATGACCTCCACCTTAATCATTTTAGCTGGATATGAGACCAATCAGTTTTTGATCCTACCATTTAATGTAAACAAACATCAACAGGAGAGAGCGCAGATGCTTTTCCACACCTCTGTCAAAAAATGTGCAAACACATACACATACGCGCACACGCACAAACTAACCCTGAGCCAGACCAATAATGGCTCGCTGCTATTAGACCTTTGTGTGTGTGTGTGTGTGTGTGTGTGTGTGTGTGTGTGTGTGTGTGTGTGTGTGTGTGTGTGTGTGTGTGTGTGCTAGGTTTTATAGATTTTCTGGTCACTTTGACTGACAGAATTTTGCCGCAGTCCAAATAAGTCTGTATTTTATGTCAAAACCTAATATATAGATATCAAGGTGACAAGAAAGTCATGTTGGTGGTTGTGAGTTATTATTACTCATTGTATTTTTATCCTGTTTAACTGCAACAAAATAAACATTGTAAAACCATTTAGTACTCATTGCCCTTGTTTGAAGAGTTTGCTTCCATCATCACCTCAGAGCTCTGGTGGTAGTTTGTTTTTGATGACTTCACCTATACACACACACAGTTCTGCATTCCTAACATCTTCCACTAATACGACACGCATTCCTAACATTACGCCTGTTGCATGGAAAAACATGTGCACACACATTAAGGGACATAATATGGCTTTGTGTTAAGGACTAAAGTGTCTGCTGACTCTGCATTTACATAACACAAACACACATGAATGCTACCTCTGCCACAGTTTTGATTATAGAAGAACCCTCTTTATTACCCCCTTATAAGTCAAAAACGATATTTTGTGAACTACTGCCATTAATCATCACAAACTTGTGCTGGCATTTGACTTTGTTTTTCACTGCATTAGTATTAGATCCAGAGACCACCCTGCAAAACTGGTTATGTTAGCAAAAATCCCCTCTCTGAAACCCTTTATAGTGATTTTGTGAGTATATGGTGATAAAGTTACTGCAGCGATTATATAAAGCACTATTAATAGGAAGGCTTTAAATAACTGTAGGCTGAATAGACTGGGGGCGGGGGGTTGTCCCTCAGGGGAGATTGGCAGAAGTGTGAAAACGTAGGACAGAACGACAGGAGACTGGGGTTATGAGGTCTTCCAGACTATCAAGAATAAATCCAGAGGCTCCTACGTTGTCTCCACACAGAGAATTTTCTCTGTCCAATGTATAGTATATTTGTCCCCTGATAATCTTTTTTTATTTAACCTGACTCAGTCATACGGTTATTTTAAAGCACATTCTATCCATTTATTCACCTAATCTGTCCTCCAACTACCCATGAGTGACTGGGTCAGATTATGGTGATTAGTCACCATGTGGCATTGAGCCAGTCATTTATATAACCCTGTATTACACTGTCTGCAAGGTCATCTGCTAGATTAGACCAACTAACGTGATGGGATCACTGAATGGATTAGGTTACCTGGGATGCTAGTATAAAGAATGCAAGATCAGGCTGATATACCGCATGTAATTAGCATGGGATGCTTTATTTTGTCACACAATATATTTAAACATGAAGCTAAAAATGTGCATTTGGTATGAAAATTGTATGATCCTAAAGAAATCATCCTAAAAATGGTTCCACTTCCTCCACATGTAAACAACTCTGTCATATTTAACAAATGAAAAACTGCAGTTAAAGTTTTCTTGTTCTACAGAGCTTGCGGATGCTTATGTATGCGCATGGCAAGAATTGCATTTACTTTATTTATTAGTAATGAGGACATTCTTCTTTTGAAAATTGTAGCCTGCATGTTGCATATCTGGTTAAGTGGGCCAAAGGTTTGCTACACAGACATACAGTGCATCCAGGAAGTATTCACAACTTGTTTTTTTACATTTTGTTATGTTACAGCCTTATTCCAAAATTATTTTCTTCAAAATTCTACAAACGACACCTCATAATGACAACGTGAAAGAAGTGAAATCTTTAAAAATGTATTTAAAAAAATTAAGTAAATAAATTAAAAAAAATCCCCTGTACATTATATTCACAGCCTTTACTTAATACTTTGGTAAAGCAGAGTTGGCACCGATTACAGCCTCAAGTCTTATGGCTAGAAAGACACATAACAGGCCCTCTTGTTGACTTCAACAGAAACATTGTTCATCTCTCAGTTTTGCTGTATATTAACGGAGTATGGTAAATCCAAAAGCTGTGGCCTTTAGTAAAGGGAATCAAATGAAATAAAGGTCAAGACACCAATACAGTGAGCTGAGGCTTTCACAAAACCTGAATGAACAGAGGGACATTTCCTGTTGAATTGTTGTAATCACCTTTAAGACAACGAGGCATCCAAAGGAGGATAACAAAGTTACAGAGTCACCCAGCCCAGAGCAGGTCAGGGTAGAACACGTTGGAGGCATAGCTCTGCTGTACACAAACACAGCAAATAAACGGATTAAGAATTAAGATTAATTATGAAAAAGCCCCTTGGGGTCACCGTCAGACTCTGCTGTTCCTGCTGTTAGCCAACCAGACTAATGTGGCCCGAGGTGACAAAGTAACCAGGAAATATCTGGACTTTCTCTCACAGATTGAAATGAATGCAGGCAAACTTTTGCGAAACAAATTATACAAGTTTCACCAAATTCTTTGACTGCACTCCTAATGTGACCTCATATGCAGAAAAATCTCCATCTTACCAAGTAATTACTGAGCCCTCAGATTCTTCAAAAGAATGAAAGAAACTGCCAGTGTTGCAAAACCACATTTATAATGCAAATCAACTTGTTCCAAATGATTGTAGGAAATTGTGTCAACATCTTAGAGAGAACACAAAGCAGTCTGCAGCTACACAGCCCCATAGTCAGCAAATAAAATACGCTGTGTGCAGAGGGTGTAGAAGTACACAAACTCATAACCCAAGTAAAAGGTGCAAGTATGGGCATTAAAAGGTACAGAGCAGATTATTTTTACTCTACGTAAAGTATAAAACTAAAATAATGTATTTTAAAGAACGCTAATTATGGTATTTATGCAATAATTAATACAGAATTAGCATAAATTATGTATTGGCAAAGGTTAAGCTGTTTTTAACCAGTTTTTGTGCTGACAGCTGGTCACTTCAGGTGGTATTAATGTTGTGGCTGCTCAGTGTACTGTTTGCAACAAAATTAATTCCTCTCAAAAACAAATTTGAATATCTCAGAACACTGAAATTAATTGAAAAGATGATTTTTGCAGAGTCATTAAAACATTAAATAGATTTAATTTAACGTTTCAGTGGTAACCTGCTCTGACTGTTTACCTTCACATCACTCATTACCTCCCAGCCCTAATTTCTGCATAAGTAAATGTACTTGTGTTAATTCATCTGATTCTGCAGTACTACCTGGTGTCTGCAGTCATTTCACTCCCATACAGAGACTCCCTGTCAGATAGAATCCCTAATCTGAGACTTCCAAATGTTCCCTTTATTTCTGGAGTTTATCCCACTGCTCCTGCTCTTCACATGGAACTGTTAAAACTGAAGTGGTCAGTTCAGAAGGTTTTGTTGCCAGGACTTACGTCTTCTGATTTACCTTCAGAGAGTGTCATGATGCTTTAACAGCTTTTCTCTGTGTCACTTTGAGCTCAGTTCTGAGAAAGCTTGTTATGTAATGTAACACTGTCTGAACCAAAAAGAACATGTTGCCTGCTCTTATCACCTCCTCTATTCCTCCTTGTTCCCCTTCTCCTTTTAAAGGCTTCCTTTTTTCCTTTTGCCCTCCATTTACTCAATTTTTCTCTCCATTATCTCCCCTAATTCCTTTGACTCAATGTCTCTCTCACTCTTATCTCACTGATGGCTGCATAAAGTCATTAGGTGATGCTTTTACTCGGGGCAGTAAATGTAGAAAACAGGGAGGATAAATCACAGCCACTGCTCAGTAAAATCTACACAAAGTGCACTTGAGTTGCCTGTGTGGCAACAGCCGTAAACTGCCCCGAGCATTTTCTTATTATAATTGAATAGTTCCTGCATGAAAACACCATTTTCTGCCCAAACTATATGAGAACTGATTTTTTTGTTACATTAGATTCCAGCATTTTTCTTTTTTGTTTATTTTACTGGTTTAGAGTTGGGAGTTTGGTTAGAAAAAGGTGAAACTTAAATGCATTAATTTGTATTAGCACTGTTAGGATATGGTGTAGTAGGAAACCAAGATGCAGCACTCACTCAGGCACCTTAGAGGCTTTTGGTTGTTAGTTATTCAAAGAGCTTCCTGTTTAGTAATCTTTTAATGTCTGAATGTTGCATAAAATCATAATATTGTTGTCAAAGGCCAGAAGAAACCTTTCATCTTAAGCAGAGATCAGAGACAGACTTTAGCCTGTGGATCAAAAAATACAAATTATCCTGACTGTACCCATTTGCCTCTAGCTTTTATCCAAATTACACCTTAAAGAAGAAAAGATGAAGTTGCTTTGGGTTGTTCATAACCTGACACTTAAAGATGCAAGTCTGATCAATTGTTCCTTTGGGCAACATTATTAGAAAACCCAGTTATATCTATCTATAGAACCAGATGGAAAAAAAAAATTAATAAAAAAAAAAAAATCAATTATTTAAACACTAAGCATGCCTACAAGACATAAAGGCCTGGATGTCCTATTTTTTGTCCCATTTCTAAACTCAGACAAAACTGAAGTCATAGCATTTGGGCCTAAAATCTCAGAAATATGCTGTCCAACCATATCGTTACTCTCAATGCCATAACTGTGGCCTCCAGTACGACTGCAAGGAACCTTTTATTGTTGACCAGGATTTGTCTCTAGAACAGCCTTCTTCCACATACAGAACATTGCCAAATTGGCAATCTATATGAATAAAGTTAAATTGAATTGAATTACAAATATGAAACAACAAAATAAATATGAAACCGGTTACCTCAGTCGCGCCAGAGCAGACGCTGAATTTTCCTGCTTTTATGTTACGTCATTTGCATATGTTGTCTACATGCAGGGAATGACCTGCATATTGCTATTTACTATAGTATGTCCAGCTGCTGGAAATACCTGTTCTGCTGGGAATGATGTCCCTGGGGTGCACAAGCAAAGCTTTATCAGTCCAGAAATACATTCACTCCCAATGTTAAAATGCCCAGGGTTGTGTTTCTATAATGTAGGTAGCAAAAGCCCATTCCTTACACTTAATGGATGGAAATCATATGGAGATTTGATCTATTTCAAATCTTTGACGAAGACATTGTAGCCCCAATAAGGAATCGTAGGTAACACCTATTTAAAATGGTGATAGAATTTACATTTTGGTGATTCTGAAGTCTGGAACAAGGCTAAAAGTGGAACGGACAAAAACTCAAAAGTGTTTTCTTGCTTCTTTTTGCTACTAAGAAAAGACAAAATATCGGATGGTAAACTCTGACGTGAACTGTGTGACTGGCATGCCAACAACAGCAAACCCATAAAAAGGAACATATTTGGTCCATGTTGAAAAGGTAATTATAAACTGACTAAGTACATGTCTGTGCCTGTAGGGGGGAAGCCTGCATCCTCACATAAGTGACTGCTGCCAGGAGCTTGTTTGCAGAACTATGCATGCTCTGCACACAAGACCTTGTAAGGCAGAGGTTTCTTATACTTTCTCTGGGTTGTGTAAATATGGGCTCCTTGACCAAACGGTGCCTTCCCAACACACACAGATGCATATGCTTTGTCTTTCACTGACCCCAGTGTTGTAGGGTCACACACAAACACGTTTCACTCAGGGCGAACCAACCAGTCAGCTTACCAGCTCTCTAGCTAATTCCAGCAGCTACAGTCAATCACCAGCAGCGATGGAGCCTTAACCGCATAGAAGGGGGTTGATAATTGTTATTCCCAAAAGTTGGGCGAGAGAGAGAGAGAGAGACAGAGAGAGAGAGAGACAGAGAGACAGAGAGACAGAGAGAGACAGAGAGACAGAGACAGAGACACAGAGATAGAGACAGAGAGACAGAGACAGAGAGACAGAGACAGAGACAGAGAGACAGAGACAGAGACAGAGACAGAGACAGAGAGAGAGAGAGAGAGTGCACAAACCACCTTTTGTGTGATAGCTGACAGTGACTGGGGTGTGGGTGCAGCTCGGTGGGACTTGAAGATGTACATTTAAATTTAAGTCTGTTTTTTTTCCGTCAGTTAAAAAGGTCAAACTGAAAGGCAGCCAGTTAACCTGACACAAAAAGGACCATCTTTACTGGATTAACTCCTTATAAGTAATGAACCTCCGCTAGACACAAACATCACCTCTTGGTTTCCTTTAGTTGTATTTCAGCTGACTAATCTGTGGCAGCTGCACCTCCCTGCAGTTCCAAAATCTACTAAGAGGGGCTCAGACATATTGTGATCTAAAAAAAAAAAAAAAAAAAAAAAATAGGATTCAGAAAAACCAGGGCTATAATTAGAACCAAAAAAAAAGGCATGCATCAACTCCCTGTGGTTTGATACCACCACAGTAAGACTGTTTTAATATGGCTTTTATTTTATTTATGGCTGATCAAGGCCCCTGCTGCTACAACATATTATTAGATTACAGATTTAGACCGTGACACCGAATTAAGATGTAATGTTTTTAACTTTCCTGATGTGGCATTATCACTTTGAAACAACTGAAAGAAAGACTTTAAAGCCTGTTTCCATGTAGTGGTTCATCCTTGATGAGCAAGCCAGGAGTCACAATGGCCACAGAGGGACCTGCCGCCCATGTTGTCTACGTTATGTAAGCTTGGAGATCACACTACGTCACAGAGAGGGAAGGAGAGATTTAGAGAGAAAAAGAAGAAAGAAAGAGAGGGGTTGCATGGGAAGTGACTTTGAAATATAAATAGGGTTACAGCTGCTTCAGCTATTTTCCCTTCCTCTTTCTCCCTCTCACGTTTTTTCCCCTTCATCCAGTCGTTCTTTCAGTCCTAACACCATCTCTGTCTCCTCTGAGGGCTCCAGTGGAGTCCAGACAAAGTTGGATTAGCTGTTTTCTCCAAGTCTCTCAAAAAGAACACCGGGTACATCCACCGCAACTGGAGGCTGGTCTGAGAGTGAGTGTGTCCGTGTATGTGTTTGCATGTATGTGTGTGTGTGTGTGTGTGTGCGCGCGCGCGCGCGTGTGTGCGTGTGTGCTGCGAGTCAAAATAAGCGTCAGCTAAGCTTCTGGCAGATCCACTGAAAGTCCATTTGAACAAGGTGAATGGAAGGTGGACTACATGCATAAATATTTTAGCTGCCAAGGTGTCTTCTTAAATGCTAGAACAACATCAGGATAAACAACTAGACCTGCTCACCAACTACTCCTGCTTTTTCTTTGAATATTTGTTATTCTATTCAAAAAAGGAGGTAGTATTCTGATGCCAAATCAAAATCCTCATATTCTGGCTTATCATTTACATTTGCGCAGTCTTCATCAACGAGGTGCTTGCAGGTTTTTGACTGGAGGCTTTGCAGCATGTATGTTTTATTTTCTATTTTTTTCTGATGATTTCTTTCAACACTCAATATTAATGAAGTGTTTTTTTTTACCTTGCAGGCTGCACCAATTTAAAAAGAAAATCAGTGTGAAATGTAGCACTGAATAGATGCCGATTCCTTGTTTTACCAAAATCAAAATGTGCCGTGAGTTGCGAGTTCGTGGACCCTTCACTCACCTATCTGCAGCAGCACAGGCGTCACCAATGCTGTCTCCATGGCGTAGCAGAATTCTCGGCCAAACATCACGGCCCCGTGCATCACCCATCTCTTCACAGAAATGCCTTCTATCGACCCTACGCTTGCCGACTCCCCCCCTCCTGGACCGCCGCCTCCCAATCCATCCGCCTCTCCTCCTGCTGCTCCTTTGTCTTCGTCCAAGCCTGATGCCGTTGAGTTTTTAGCATTAACCCCACCCACCAGAGATCTGACCTGCATAGTGTCAGACTCTGTGTTCTGGGGAGGCATGGTGGAGGGCATGCAAGCAATGAGAAAACAAGTGCGTCTCTTTTAACACACCAATAAATCTGAGAACAATAACCTAAAACGGCAAAAGAGACTTGCACAAATTGCTCGTATCAATGTATTTGAACTTACTTTAAGAGTCTTAGTGTCTTCCTAGAAGCAACTTAATTATCATCAACAAGCTACAAATTTTGTAACTGGTTATATAGTAGTTACATGTATTAATGTTTTAAAGGAATAATCACCATTAAAAGGTGTTCAAGAAGTGATGGAGTGCTAATACACTAGAACAAAATCAATAAACAGATATTGTCCCAGTTTGCGAGGAAATAAAAAAAACTAATCTAACACTGGGTCCTGCTATTTGTAGATCTACTATAGATCTGAATTCTCAGACCAGGCAATGTGAAAAAACTAATCCAAGAAAGTCAGCACTCAGTCCTCATCTAAAAAAGTTGGCCTTCAAAAATCCTGCAGCTTCAAATTCAATACTTGGTAATCCTTTTCTCACCTCGTTTTCCCCTTCAGAGTGAAAAACCTAAACAAAATCTTTCCAAATGCTTATAAAAAAATCCCGAAAATAAAGGAAGCAACTGAATTTTCACAGGAAGAGTATGTTGTACATTCCAAGACTGAGTTTGTGCATTATGTGTTTGTCTGGTGTGTGAGATCCTGCAGAGAAAGCTCTCACCAACAGCTTTATTTGGTATGTTAGTGTTGTGTGTTTGTGCATGCTGTGTGTGGGAGTGTGTGTGAGTGAGTGTGAGTGAGTGTGTGTGTGAGTGTGTTTATGGCTTTTTTGTCATTGAGTTTCTCTTTTTTTTTTTCTTTTTTACTGTCTATTACAAGCAGAGAAAATCCATATAGAAGACCATTCAGTGAGTTCCAGAGTCATTTTGTATAGAAAAGGCTGGATGGAGGGTTGGATGATGGAGTGGGTGGGGGTGCAGTGGGAGGGGGGTGGAGGGCAGGCAGCGGCGGTGGGTGGAGCTCCTCTGAAAATCCCCATCGATTGGCTGATTAATCTGGAGGGAACCATGCAGGAGGTGAGGAGGCAAACACAGGCGTCCGATTGGTCAGGAGCAGAGATGATCATCGAGTTGGTTCGGAAGAGAGAGTTGGGGAGAAAAAAAAAAGAAAGAAGAAAACACAAGTGAGTCACTTGTCACAACTTTCAAACATGTCTTGTCCAGAGCCTTATGTGTCTATTGTTGCATAAACCCAAAAACAATGAAGTACTTTACTGTTATTCCAGTATCACAGGTCTATCTTATAGTACATCAGGTATGTTATTCTGAACATACTAAGATGAGCATCATCATTAAGGTAGACTAACTATAATTTGCAGATCCTGGGAGCATTACATTTTTCTGATGAGTTATTACACATAAATTTAAATGACAACTGGGCTTCTAATGAAAACAATAACTGTGTGCACATCGTAAGGCAGCTCAGTTTTTTTACCTTTAATTGCTTCATCAATGCTACTTGACGAACACACTACTTTGAACAGTTTGCTATCAAGTACGTACATGACAGGTAAAGAATTAAAAAAAAAATATATTCAGTGACATTTCTTTCCAGAAACAAAGACCTGGTTAACCTATGAGCAGTTTTCATAAAATTACTTTTTACCTGATAAAAGAGCTTCTTTGAAAACTGGTCAGTAAAATCTAGACACATCGAGTCATTGTTCTGGAAAGAGATGCTACATTTTGGAATTTATGGCTGTGAGCACTACAAAAAGTGCAGAAAGTCAACTTTTATTTTATTGCTGTAGTCAGAAATCTCAGACTAATAACTCAAAACCTGGACACAGACAGTAAAACCAAAACTATCTGCATGATGAGGGTAAGGGTGCGTTTGTGTAATTGGGAAAAACAAACCCACATCTGTTAAAATTTGTGAGTGCGAGTTGTTTCAGACTACAATTAGACACATATACGCACACACACATGTTTTTTCCTATGAAAAGAGTCCATTTTTAAACAGCGTTATTGGTTGAGCACATGATTCATCCTCTCAGACACTTGGACTGTCTTTGAAACTGGATGAGATGGATGAAAGAATGCAATGTGTTTCAGAGCTGAAATGTTCTCAAACTGAACTACTGTTTCAAACAGAGGGCTTATGTGTACGGTTAGAAGAAATGAGTTTTGTGGATTGAGAAAAAGAGGGGGGCAATGCCTTCAGTAAATAACAGGCCTCATACAGAGAGCGAGAGAGAAAAGCAGATTGCACTGATGTTCAATATTATTTTTTGTGTGCGTTTTGGGCCCATTTTGTCCTACCAAGTAATATATTGCCACGTGATGACAAACACACAAAAGACCCTCATCAAGCCTCTTATGGAGAGATTAAGGGGGAAAAAAAAAAGAGGGTGGAACAGAGGAGAGAAAATTTTTAAAAGGGAAGATGGAAGGAAGGATGAGCAGGTGGAAGGCGGGAGGAGTAAGCGATGTGGACAGACGAGAGCAGAGGACAAAATACTAATCTCTCACTTCACTCGATCTCAGTGCTGTCAGGACATTTTACATTTACGTCACATAATTGATTACATACCTTACTGCCTTAAGTTGTGGATACTGCTGGAAATTGAATTTTCCATTAGGATGAATAAAGTATATATCCATCTAACTGCTTTCACGTCTCTCCAATATTACTTATAATGCGCTTGCGATGGTCAAATACTAAACACCTGCATGTGGTCACATCATATTGAGTTAACCCAATCCTAAACAAAGTCTCGAGTCTAAATTTATTAGTGTCAATTGTGGGGACTTGTTTTATGTCCCCAAAGGGATTTTGAGTCCCTACGGTTTGACTGTGTAAACAGATTAGTTTCCCCAGAGCATCAGTGATACACCCCCACTCCCACACACACAAAAATCTGACCTTGGTTGTGGGACATAACAGTCATGCTCTTTACTATAACCTTAACAATCACAATGACATACCTAACCTCAACTACCACAATGCAGAATGTCCTCACAACTATGGCATTAGACTGAGATTTTTTACACACAACAATTAGCACACACACAAACACACACACACACACCTGACATTACCCACTGCAGCAAAATACATGACAGTCCTTCACATGCACACATATAAACATATGAAATACATGCTAATTATACTTTAAATCCTGTTAAATTTACTCAACCAGAGGAAAAAACACCACAGCCTCCGCTGTCAGGGAGAGAAGACAGTGTGCCAAATTGCCCAAAGCCTCTTGTCTACGGTGAGACATGCAACCACACGCTAACAACATACGACTAGAGCGATGTCCGAGGATTTGAGTTTGATGGGAACAAAAAGTTTAGGGAATGACAGGAAAACCCCAGGATGTTGTTGTTCCTTAAGATCACTGAACATCTGAAATATTACCTGACAGCTTAACAGCAGCATGATGATAAATTAAGCAATAAATCAAACCCAAACCACGATTTTCCCCTTGGAAATCAGTTAGCAGAGTAGCTACTCTTTATTATATTCTTTTGCCACTGATAATGAACACATTTTCCCAGTCTTATAACAGATCATTCTTTTTTTCCTGATTAATGCTTGAAATACAGATGAAGCCACCTGATACATGTAATGTTGTCGATGTAATTATTAGAAGATGATAAAAATGAGAGTCTAATTCATTAAAATGTGGCTTTTGATTCAGCACCACTGCTTATGTTCCCTAAGCCTCATATCATATAAAAGTCTTGTGACATCAGCAGAAGAACTCTTTGTTTGCAACATTAAAAAGCTGTGGGAAACCTTGCAGACAAATAATAATTAATGTGAAACTGGTTGTTTCTTTCCTTCAAAAGTTTGCTTTTCAAGCAGCTAATTTCTTAAGTTTCTCCAAAGACTTCTGCACACACTAAGTCCCAAGCAATGAGCAAAGCTCAAACACCTGATTCCACTAACCAAGCAAAGGCCAAGGGTCACATCTCGGGCTGAGTGTGCTCTATTAACAGTGGTCTCAGGCATCATACACCTCTCTGACGGTTGTACCTAGCTGTTCCTACTCCAGCTTCACCCATTCTTTTTCCTCCCTGGTTTTCTGGCTCTGATAGCTGCCAAGACATTGGTGAGTGGTGAGGCCAAAATGCATGCTTCAAAACATCTCTCAGGAAACATTTTGGTGAAAGCAGTGAACCTACGCCCATGTTGTGATACATTCTGTTCCCTCAACGGCAACCACGCAGTGACTAAATAAAAAGTACCAAATGTTAACCGATCTCAGGAAAGTTTCTCTGAAATCAGTTTTTTAACCTTCCAGCTGACGCTGTTGGAATTAATGGCCTGAAATATATAAATTCATTGGTACGGTCCATTAGCATATTTCACAACACAAAACAAAATAATATTAGCAACAGCAGGCATGTCTGTTGTGCTCTGAATGTGTATTTATGTGAAAACTAATTCACTTGCAAAAAACTGCAGAGAGGACACCTGTTATGCACATGAGCCAGAATAAACCAAAGAAATGCACATGCCGATAGGGTCCACACTGAGACGAAACAGGACCCAAATCCATTCAAATACTTATGCAAGCAAGAGAAGCAATTCATCAATCTGCACTGAAATGTTTAGTTTGAGGCTGTTTGCATAGTAAACAAAGTACTTAGGATGATATACAGGACACTAAATGTGAAATGTAATGTAAAAACGCAACCTCAAATGCATGTTTTCTCCAAAAACACTTTACTCTTAGCTTTCAGTGGTATCTGGTCTCCCTCTGTAACTCAGTCCTACAAAACATGAACAGACACACACACACACACAAAGCTGTGTATCTTATTAAAAGGTCAGCACACACACGTGTCCTATTGCTTCTGTGTGTCTGTGTTTGTGTGTAACATGAGCTTGGCCTATGTGGACACACAGCGACTGACCCCTTTAGCTTTCAATCAATCAATCTACACTCACTGTTTTAAATCACCTTCTGATTCAAAGATTATTCAGAACCCTAATTCATTAATTTGCTGAAGGTGCTTTTGCACCTATTAAAGC
This sequence comes from Channa argus, assembly GCF_033026475.1. NCBI lineage: Eukaryota > Metazoa > Chordata > Actinopteri > Anabantiformes > Channidae > Channa > Channa argus. The sequence continues at coordinate 13,432,185 of NC_090197.1, forward strand.
CTCACATCTTCTTGAGTATGTCTCTACCAGCTACAAGAAAGGTTTAAGCAGTTTATCCCATTCTTATTGACTTCCTGTATATCTTTCTGAGGACTGTCATCTTCAGGTCTCTTCCCAGATGTTCTATGTTTTCTTTGGGCCACTCAGACATTCAAAGACTCCCAGCCTCCCCCGTGTTGTTCTGGGTGTATGTTTTAGGTCACCGACATGCTGAAGGGTAAACTGTAAATGGTAAATAGTTGCTTATATAGCGCTTTTATCCAAAGCGCTTTACAATGTTGCTTCCCATTCACCCATTCACACACCGATGGCGGTGGCTGCAATGCAAGGTGCTCACCTGACCCACCGGGAGCAACTTGGGGTTCAGTGTCTTGCCCAATGACACTTTGACTTGTAGCCAGGAGCTGGGATGTCCATGGCCCAGGTCCATGGTCAATTGCCTTATCAACTGAGCTACAGCCGCCCCAAACTGTCACCACAGGTGCACGTTTTGCAGATTTTAAGGAACATTTTTGTATTTTGGTGCATTTATAATCCTTAAACTCCCACCAGTCTTCCCATCTGTCTTTGCAGGGGACTTCAAGAACTTTAGAGTTCTTGGTCACCTCCAAACGGACTCCAGTCAAGTTCTTGACACATATCAAGGAAACTTAAAGCAAACAGCACACACCAGACTGACAGTAAAATAATGGATGACTTATCAATTAAAAATTGAAATTACAATCAAGTTGACAAAAAGTGAAATGGTCTGAGGTGTGAGACATAATTGGGGAAAAAAATAAACATCAGGTTGAAGCAGAGAAAAAGAAGGAACACGTACATATAATAAGACGGGAAAGAGACATGTTGGAGTAAAAAAAAATTAAAAATTAAAAATACCTCAAGCATTTGCCAGAAAATAGTCAACACTGAAACAATGAAAAAAGAAACACACAGAAGACAAAGGAACAGGAGGGAGGCAAAGGCAATGCCTGATCAAGGTCAGGGACAAATTAAGAGTCATCTCCTGTGTCTCACAGATAAACACACACGCACAGGCTTTCTGAACCTGAAAACACACACTAATCACACGTAACACAGGTCTATTTTAGTGAGGGTTTATTCTTGTGCCACAGACTAGATTACCTACACCAGCATCTGCCTTCTCTACTCTACTGCTTAGCTAGTGCAGTGGAGTTTCTGCTTATTCAAACCCATCTAATCCCTCTTTGGGAGTAAGGGTGGAACTGGACAGGTACAAGTAAGCAGCAGGCACATTGGTTGAAACCACCCACTTCATTTCTCTCTCAATCACAGCAGGCAGGTTTTGAAACTGGTTTTTGATCCTATCACATCTGCAAACTCTCTGCTTCATCTGAATTAAAAGTTTGAAATTGAAATAGGAAATAAGAGATTGGCAAACGTATGCAGGTACCAACTTTTCAAATGAGTGGCTCTGCTTTTTTACTTCTCTCTTCTAATAGAATATCTTGGGGTACTGAACTCCATTTTTAATGTTTTTGTAACACTAACGCTCCTAAAATACCCCTCAGGTGCAGCACTATACAGTGTTTGTGTAGATCTACATCTACTGTAATATCGTTTGCTTCTTAAGATGTTGTCGCCTGACCAGTACAACTTGGCCCCATTCCATCACGTATCTGGATATGAACTAAATGTCATACACGAGTAAGGTGTGTGAACACATCAGACATGATGCACAATATAGCAGTGACCAACATAGAGTTGGATATATATATATATGACAAGGCTGAAGATTGTGTTACATCCAGAAAGGAGGTATGGATGTTTGTGTGCATCTGTATGTATGAAAAGAAAACAAAATAAATGAAAACACAGAAATATTTTGTTATTGTAAGAGAGACAATCAGGTAAAGACAATGACCTGACTTGAATGATGTCTATATTTTTGTTTTGTTTGTTTTCAAATTTTGGTTTTAGAACATTGTGTGCCTGGTCCTCACAAAGAGCAAGTTGAGGGTTAAGACTTGGTTTGGGGGTTAAAGAGCAAAGGGGCTGCGAGTTGCATTATGTCAATGAGTGTCCTCAAAACTATAGAGGGATGTGCATGTGTGTGTTTGCATGAGATTAAATTTATTCAGCCAAATGTCACTGACAGATGTTTAGTGTTCAGTTTCTTACTGAGACACTGTGGCTGGAGTACAAATAGTCCTCATTCACTCCATCTCTCTCATAACATGCGCACATGCACACACACAGGTTTCTTTGCAGGGCATGCAGACCACCGCTTCGACATGAAAACTAATCATACTGCCAGATTTGGGAAGCAGATTGAATGGTTAAGTACTAGCGGGAGTGAGGGAGGGAACCAGAGGTAAACAGATACACGATGTGTGCAGCGTGGTGCAGTGCTGCTGCAGTGCAGAGAGTGCAGTGGGGTAGGGACACATGTGTATCAACGTGCACTAGCATCAATGACAAATCTCTTGGTCATGTCATTAGGGTTATAATCATTGTAGCGCCTGGTATGAATGTAACATAATAGACCTTCTGCTCACATGCAGGCATGCATGCACACACACACACACACACACACACTTTAGAGGTTTATAATAATGGATCAATGATATGGTTTTTGCCCCTTACAGCTCTATCACAGCACCACCTGAGCCTCACAGCAGCCATAATTGAGGTTAAATGTGTGTCAACCCTGACCCAGCAATTACACCAATAACAACTGCGACATGGTGAATGGGGCTGATTGCTGCTGCAGTAGTCAGTGCTGCTGATTCTAGCAGGTATGTTACAGCATGTTTCAGAAGCATTCCTCTCAGCTCTGCACTGATAAACATACATAACTAGTCTATTGTTGATGGAAGCCACTTCTGAAAAAAGGTTAACCCACCAATCAGGTAGCGCTTTCCTCATTGTAGGAGAAAAGCTAGGATTATTGTCCTGTTAACAGACAGACAATACTCCAGATACAGACGGACTCCAGATTCAAAATAATTATGATCGTGAATTAATGAATTAAGAAGCCACAAGTCTTTAATCCATGTGGAATATGCTGCAGCCTTTTGAATTTAGGGGCGAGCCTAATACATCTACCAGTTACATATTTAGTCACATATCTCCTAAGTCTGTAGATGAATCCCCCCCCACGCCCCCCTGCCCCCCTGCCCCAAGTCAATAAACAAGCAGGAATGTTCATTCCAAATAAGTTAATGTTAAACTACCATCCTGTTCATATTGCTTAGGCTATAATTATAAATATTTAATTGGTGAAACACAGTCATGTCAACCTTCTGGTTTTAATTTGAATGTACTGATATTGATCGCACTTCAGAAATGTTTGCTTCTGATCAATCAGAGAAGGACAAAATAATTGTTCATTACTAGTAGGTTTTGAAGTATTCTGAAATGTTGTGATATAATACTAAACACCTGAATACTAGCTTGATTCCCAAACTACATATTGTACCTTTAAATGTTACGTTACACACAGATTCACTTCATAGCTACATTGCTTTAAAAATGTGAAAATAAACAGTTTGACAGTATATGGTGAAGCACGTTTCACAAACCTGATAACTGTTTTGTTGTAATGCACAAAGGTTTCCAGCTCACAATAATAACTAATATTACCAGTCTTCCACTGTGTGGATGTAACATTAAATCAGCAACAAGCACTAACTATGTAAATAGCAATGCTAATCGTATTAAAGATGTGCATGGGTCACATTTAAACTTGGCTAACCAAAGAAAGATTTAACTGCCTAATTAGTTCATCACATGCTGTAGTCAGAAAAATCAACCAGGATGGACATGTTTGATCAAAGAATAAAAAGGTAATTACTCATAGTACCTTAGTGTTGATTTGCAGTGACCCCAGTCATACCAGCAAAATACCCCTCGCAGCATAATAGTCACTGAATCCCCTTACTGCATTCCAGGCATCCTTAACCATATTCCTAAGAAGCAGGCGAGTGCATGTGTGGAGAAAACCAAGAGAATGGTACAAGCCTGAATACTTGACCCCTAATGTAAGTCTGTTTTGCTGTCGGGGGCTTTTCTTTGGCATAGTTTGGTCCACTTTTCCCTTTAGAGGAAAATGTCACTGCAAATAAACACAATGTTCTTCTGAAACATTTCTATCCAGACGGGAGTTGGCTCTACTAGGATGACATTACCACCATCCAAAGAGAACAATGGGTCACTGAATGGTGTCATGAGTATGAAAATAATCTCAGTCATGTGCTACACAGTATGGCCTTTGCAGCAATCAGATCTTAAACCAATTCTCAGACAGTGCTCTTCACCACCATCATCAAGGCACCAAATGAGGGAAGGTCTTTTGGAGGTATGGTCATCCAGCCTTCCAATAGAGTCCAGAGATTTGCTAAAGCAGTGCCATGGTGCACTGAAGCTGTTCCATCAGCACATGGCTGATCATGGCCAACACCTTACAAAACCCCTTCAGCAGTACAAATATATGAATAGCTATTATAAAAACAGTTTATTGTATTGCTGAGGTAATTTACCCCGTTTACCTACATAGCAGTGTATGCAACCTGTTCCACACATACTTGTTTACACACGTTTATGAGACCGTCCGACTTAGCTTTATGCCCCTTACATCCTGACAGCTCTAAATTGATCTGAGCCTCAAAGCCGCCTGCCTCAAAATTGAGGCTAAATGAGTGTCAACCCTCAGTCTAGTCAATCTACCTGTCACTCTACTGACAGTGGGATCAAGCTGAAAGAGTCAATTTGCTACAAAATGAGTTGGACTGACTCAAGATTACTGCCGAGGCTTTGGAGGTTAATGCATCCGAGTGTGGTGCGTTTGTAACATTTTAACCAGATGATTGTAGCAATGTTCAACCGGCAAAAAAAAACACGAACAGAAAAATTCTAATTAAATAAATAAATCTAAATTAAAGTAAAAACTCAAGCCAGGTCAATAAACCAGTTGGAGCATGTTTGTTTTAAATATGTTAAACTTGCATGAACTTTATATTGCTCAGACTATAATTATAAACAAAATGTTACAGCCATCTCAACCTGCTGGTTTTAATTTAATTTAATGGATGTTTCATCAGATGATTTGACCCACTTTAAACAAAAGTCTGCAGAAGGGTCAATAAAAGCTAATAAAAACTCTTTAAAAGCCACAGTATGAAACATTTTATAATATTTGCTGAGTAGATATATAGTCCAGAACTACTCATAACACAAAAAACATGTTCCGCACGTGGATTTGGCATGAGTTTTTATGGCAGATGCTCTTCCTGCCACAGCCTTGGGACCAGCACCAAGTTCGCCGTTGATGGCTGTGCGGGGGCACATCTGGTGGAGTGGGAGTCAATCCTGTGGCCTTCTGCATCCCAACTCGATGCTCTACAACCTGAGCCACCAGGCCCGCCTAGGATGTTCCTCACAATAACCCACTGAAACACCAGCTTACTAGTTGCTTCAAGTCAAAGTGTTGATTTCTAGTAAATGGACACAGTGATTGTAGTTATTTGAAATTCTCGATTCTGAGGGGCTCTTAAAATGCAGGTGTGTTAAAATATACAGCCAGTTTTAGCACAATATTATCAAAAGTTATTAATGTTGAAATAGAGAGGACTGTGTAATGTGCTAGCAAGCCTAGCACAATGGTTCTCAATCCTACTCCTGTTCCGCTTGTTTCCATCTAACCCTGCACAACCCAATGCTGCCTAACTGCAACAGGTGTATTCAGAGAACCACTGGTTTTGCAGTGAGTACCGGTCATGCTTGTGTTATTTATAGGCCAGCAGGCTAACGGGCTAGCTAGTTAGCATTCTGACTGCCCCAAATACACTGTGCAGGCAGTTCACACTACGAGAAGACAGCAAAACAGCCACCTGAATGTCAAAATGAAAAATCGTGAATGACTTACAGCTTTGTACGGATCGTTTCACTTCTCTGGTTCGTTGGCATTTTTTTTTGCTACATTATAATTCAACAAGCTACTGTTTTTCACGCCACGCTAAAAGAAAAATAAATAAAATGAAAAAGATTAAAAAGGCATTTCCGTGCTGAAGCGGTTTAAAGGCCCCGTCCAGAAAGGACAGTGAAGGTACGAAGAGCTTTTATAACCTTCACCCCAACATTAACAGTTAATAACAAATTATTATTAGTTTTGGGGGGACAGCAGCTGACCACACACACAAACCAACACAGACTATTTTTAATCCACTAGGCCTGCTGATCTGAGCCTGTCTAGACAGTTGATGTCAACGTTGTGTCTAATCTCATGAATTTTGTATGATTTTTATGTAATATCCTGACCCAGAAACTCTTGTTCCAAACGAGCAAGCTAGCAGATGATTATCAAGGACCCCACACGTAACGTGCTGGGTTAACTTGTCTACATGTTGGAAGCTGGACACTGAGGGTTTGATAAGGTGCTGACAGCAGCCTTGGCTCAGATTCGACACCAGAGTCACGCTGGTGGCTGTGTATTTGCATTGCCACAAAACCCTCCATCTCTCTCTCTCTCTCTCTCTCTCTCTCTCTCTCTCTCGCTCTCTCACACACACACAAAGTAATTTGCCACCTCAAACCCTCTCTGTGTACGGTACCCAACATCACATTACTGCACCCCCCACCTGTATCCTGGATTTCTAACCTCAGTGGACTTGCCCCCTTTTGGATGGACTGTGTCTGTCTGTGTGTGCTCATTTTTGCATGTCTGTGTCTCTGTGTGCATGCCCGTGTACGTGCATCTCCACCTTAGAGCCCTCTGAGGCCTTTACCCACAAAAAGACCTACAAGCAAAACAGTAATAAAAAAGCAAGGAGGTGAAATAGATTAACTTTACATGTCTCACCATTTGTGGGTGGGTTTTTTGTAAGAGGGACCCAATGCTATCACTTATGTTTTAATTAAAAGAAACATTTTACATTTAACTGCTACACGAAGAAACAGGTATATACTAAAGCACCCATAAAACATAATAATTAATAATATTTTGTCTTGTTTCTAAGATAATTATTTCACTACAGCTCATTTGACAATCAGCCAAAAACACTGCCTGCGCAGACATGTTCAGCATCACACAAGACCATAAGATGGTAAGTTTAACCCCACCCACATATCTAATGGAATATTCCACTGCAGAGCTGACACACACACACACACACACACACACACACACACACACTCCTCCTCCTCCTCCTCACGCATACACACATGCTTAATGCTGATAAAGGCCAACTGAGAACTGCAGCTCCAAACTGTGTGAACTGCATCGGTCTTTAATCCAGGTTTAGTTGCCAATGGTAAAGTCATCAAAATTATGCAAAACAAGCCTGGGCAAATATGTGTTAATTAGCCTGCAAACAAATTCAACCTGCAGCAGCAAAATAAGTCTTAACACTATTACTAAAGCACTTTGGTTAACCTTTGGTGCAGTGTTGCACTGGTTTAACCACATAGTTGCTCTTTAATTTAAAGTTACGTAGTTTTGTGAAATAAATCAATTACAATAGGACAAGATGAAATCGAGATTTCTTCCTCTCCTCAGAGCAGCACAGACGTTACGTCTAGCACATGAAACTAATTTTGTTTTGGTTGCATTCAGCCCAAACTGTGTCCAACAAGCTCGGCAAACCTGATAACACTGCACAAAAACACTCAACATACTAACTGTGACATATGGGCTGTGTCCCAAATTATTACAGGGACAATACAGGTTATAATACATTGTTTCTTTAGTGGAATACATGTTAGATACATTTTAGAGAATTTTAAAATATTTTCTCAAGTATTGAGTTTGTGTATTTCTTCCACCTCTACACACTGATATTTAAGTAAACGGAAAACAACATATAATACATGTACTGTTTGTACACTTTATTTTTAGGACCATGCTGAAAATAAACAAGGCACAAGGAGACTATCAAGTATTTATACACAATCATCATGAGTAACAAAAAAAAGGTTGTAAATGACATTGACATGTTTAACAGAAATGACAGGCTAAGTCTAACATCTGGTTTTACAACAAGTCAAAGTCACCAACAATGTTTTCATGCGTACCATCAACAACGCGGTATCATGATTATATCTGGCACCACCACAGGTTGTGGTGACTCATAATCCTGCCCGAATTTACCAAAAGCTTCACCAAAAGACTTGGAAAAATAATGTTCTCTTATGTTGTTCCCATAAATATCAAAAAATATGTGCTTAGAGATACAGCTTAGAAATCCAGTAATCCAAACATCAAATTAAAAATCAATAACTAGGCCAAAATGCACAGCTGATTAAATCAGCTGGTGGAGCATTAAATAGAAAATGCTTTAAAGTCACAGGAGAGAGATCATATCATGTTTAAAAGAAGAACAAATGTTTCAAAGTACCTGTTTGGATAATGACATGCCAACTACACTGTTGACGATACTGTATGATGCTAACCAAAACATTACAGATTGTCGACCCATTTCCTGTTTAAATGATATATTAAACTGAGTGTCACTTTGTGTAATAATTCAAGGTCTGGCTGCTTCTGTGATACCATTTATTTCTAATGAGGAGGGAAATTATGCCACGTTGAACCCCCTTTCTTCTCCTGATGCAGGCCTATCAGCCCAAAAGTGAACTTATGTGTGTGTCCATTACTTTGAGTGCAGTATTACTAACAGTACTGCTAATGACATCACTGGCAGACAGCCAGTTATCCTCTCTCGTTGTTCAACCCAGACACCCGACTACCCGTCTTCAGCTACTTTCAGACATGAACTCTAGAGAATGCCAGGAGGATCAGGTCCTGACGTTGTCAGGTAAACAACATCGGGAGACAGTCCGTGTGATATGCGTTCTCACTTGCGAGGAAATACTCCGTATAATTGGGCAAGAGGTGGTTGGACACTTCGAGCAGGGGGCGGGACATGACCCAAAAACAATGTGACAGTGAAAAAAGTGACAGTGTTTTGCTTTGTAATCTGGTCGTATACCACAGAAGTTTGTGCTGTTCCTTGTAATTGTTCGACCATTTCAAGGTCTGGCCTTATCCACAGAAGTGCACAAATTTCGTTGTCTTTCCAGTTTGACATTGTTGTGTTCGTATAAATGAATGAGTTCTTCACCTTTGGTTGTTTGTATTTGCCCGGTTTCGTGGCAGTTGCAAGAAATTTACAGACTGAATAGTTTTTAAACGCTAATTTTTCAAAACACTTGGATTACCAATGACAACAAGACATTTATGAAGCATTTTCTTATGCAGTTAAAAATGATTAAAAAAAATTATTAACTTAATAATTTCAAAAGTAAATCTTAATTATCAAAAACTATTAAGTCCAGGAAAGGAGGAGGAAAAAAAATGATAAAATAAAAATCTGAAAACCTTTAAAATATAACAAAGCATGCAAACCAGTAACATGAAACAAGGAAGCAGAGTTTTAACAGCAGTGCCTTGATATTAGTATTGGATAATTTGACAGCATAAACTGTGCACTCACTTCACAACAAAGACAAGGTGACTGCACAATTTAGTGGTATGTTGTGGACAACAATTGCCTTACACATCAACACAGTCAGTTAAAGGTCAGCTATAACTGACAAAGCAAATAGTCGAGAGAAGAGAGAAAGTGTGAGAAATGTGTGTGTGTTTGTGTGTGTGCCTAACACATAATGAATCTTATTCCTGGCATCCATTTAGCACTCTGGCAATTTAATTGAAAGCCATGCCCTGGCTTTCAGTTTGTGTTGCGATATTCTTTGCCCAGGATGAGTTAGAAAAGATGGAAACAGTGACAGGAGGAAACTGAAACAGAAGTTTCATGACTCGATTTGAAACGGACACATCTAGAAGCGGGATCACTAGACTCTGGAAACATCTTCGATGATGTTCTCCAGTTTATCTGCTCAAAGTCTGGCTCTGAGTGCAGGTGTTTCAGAGTACTGAAGGAGCATTAAAATTAATCACATGCAGCAGAGGCCAAACGGCTCAGGCGGGTGGTGAAGCCAGTACAAGCTGAGGGAAAATTCTGACCTTCGCCATGACTTTTGGTGCATTTTTGTAGCTTAAAATTGCAGTGGGAATGATTTATGGAGCTTTACAGCCACATCAGCATGATAAGTGCAATGAACTGAGGTTTTACCAATAATATAAATTAGTACCCAGACTGGTCCAAATCTTTAAATGTGGGAGTGGAAGTGCCTGCTTTTTGGTAGGTGTTTGCAATGTAATTTGAGAGTTGAGGATTGGGTTCATGCTGATGCCGGCTTTGCCAGTCTGGCTGCATTAATACTTTGTAAATCTCGTCATGAGAACATGTGAAGAATGCTATTGTCTTCCAATCAGGATTTCACACCTCCAAACCCTGCTCTAAACAATGGGCCATTTATCAGCTCACGGTTCTTGTCCGATAGCAGCTACAGGTACAAGAACGGGCTGAAGCCATAAAGTTTCTAGTTAAGAACTGACACTTAAAAATATATTTAAGGGTTAAACACTGGCAGATATAAGACATTCCAGTGAAACCAGGAAATGGGCTCTGGATTTTTTATTTGACAGTATTTTCCAAATGATTTCCCAGTTCCTTTGGGTGAAGTAAAAAACATGCTGTAAGTTTCTTCATCAAAACAAAATAAGCTTTTCTATCTCACATCACCTGATGATTTAGATGTTCTCATGTCAGCTTTGCAACCTTTTGACATAAGGGTTTTGTATTTTACAGCATTTTCCCAGTTGCTTTCAAACTGTAAATGTTCACATTTTGATTTTTCTAAGCACTTTAAGAGATTATAATATTGTTCTTAACTTTAAAAGAAGCTGAAAAAAAGCAACTGTACGTGCTGAAGAAGCATGGTATGCTTTTTTGGATTATTTATGTTGTTCAGCTGACCTTAAGTGAGTTTAAACCACCTAGAACAAAGCACATAAATAAAGAGGCTTCTGGTATATTGGCTGCAATATGGGAGCTCCAACTGTTTAAAAATGGAAACAAGAACGAGGAATAAGATCAAATAAAAAGCAGTAGAGAAGAAACAAGTGAGAAAGAAAGACATGGAGGAGGGGAACTGACAGGAGAGCAAGCAAATAGTGGAAAATCTCTTTTCTTAGAAGACATTTTGTATTATTGATGATGTGTGTGTGTGTCCTTGTCCTCTTGCTCAATGCCAGGGCTAAATACAGTACAGGCATGTGAAATTGACTTTGATAACAGTCCACCATGAGAATATAACCAGCCATGCATAACACACACACACACACACACACACACACACACACACACACACCTGGAGATTACTCCAAATTTAATATGTACTTTTCTTTTCCTACACATTAAGATCATGTACTCCTGCTCTTTCCTTTTCTAAGCAAAGGTTAAGAGAAGATAACTAAGAGCTCAATTAAAACTAAAAAGCAAACAAATAAAACTAAGAGCTCAATTTATGTAGTTTTTACCCACCTAGATACTACACACCCCAACAATCACAATTGGCCATGTTCTCCCCTTAGCAGCCGAATACCGCAAGTGCAGCTGGCACAACAGCAGTTATAGCTGCGTTAATATATAATATATATTATTATTATTATAACTGTGTGCGTGTATATGTGTGTGTGGGTTCTGTTGAAAATAAGATATTGATGGTACTGATGTAAGTGAGACACACACAGACAGACACACACACACAAATCAGAGGTGGGAAACACTCAGTTTTCCTTCCTCAGTACAGGGCAGGATCAGGATAGAAAAGACGAACTGTGGTTTAGAAAAGTGTGTATGGGCATGCCATTTATCATTATTTGGAAATAAGCTGATTTGCGTACCTGCATAAAGTTAAATGAGAACACCACCTCTGTGTGTTTGTCCACTGTCATGTCTGTACAATAAATATAACTATTTTGCTGGCTATAATCAGCCAGTTAGCTTAGTTAGCACAAAGACTAAACGGGTTACAGGCATATGGATTAATCAAACTAAACAATATAAAAGATGTTAAAGAGTTATTTGAATATAAGGTGGTAGGTGGATATACAGTAGTTCCCTCTGGCTTGCGGTTAGTCGTTTCCCATATGTTCCCAAATGCCAGTGCAGTGTTGTTTTAGTTAAATGCAAAGTTAAGTTCTAAAATTCTGTCCCGCATCTCTTCCAATTACATCAGTAGTATAGGGTTTAACATTCTACCACATTTACTTCATGTCCGTTTCGCCTTTGGTACTTTTCTCACATTAACAAAAAGAATTGAGAAAACCGATCATGGACTCAAAACTAGGCATTTCAAAGTTACTAATGATGCAGCAACAATGGGGGTACAATTCAACCCCACAAGTCTCCTTTTTAAGGGAGCATTGGCTACAAAAGTCTCAGCTTCACAAGTCTGTGAAAGTGGGATATGTGTAAAGTGCACCACAGTATGCACATTCTTGTGATCCTTAGACATTGTTTATGGAAATACAAACTAATTCAGTATGCAAAGTATCAAAGATTTGTATATGGCCAAATGATTAGAAATCTTGCTATAAAATGTCTGTATGAGGGTGTTTTTTTATGTTTTTATAGCATCTGTGTGAATGTACATTAATGTAGATGTGTGTGTTTATGTGACTGTCTGCGCGTGACCACTTGCTTGACTTTGAGTAGCTGTGCCATACGTAATAGTACTGACTCAGCACCAGATGATAGTCAGCAAACATTTCATCAAGAGGAAGTTGATTGCTTTCACTTCAGCTGAACCAGACCGTCTCCAGCGCATAATGTGAAACTATTCTTAGCGTCTCAAAACAAGAGCACAACACCAAAAGTCACAGATTTTTAAAGTAGACCCTGTGCTGATGTGTGCAGGTGTATCTAAACCAACATCACGGCCAGCTCACAGTGAAGCCACAAACTGCATCTATTCTGTATTGTGCTGTAGCGATGGTTTTCAGCAGAATAGAAACCCATTACACTTGAAAGACAATAGAGGGAGCACATCTGTTGGCTATTTACATCTCTTTGGGACTGTTATTCCATTTTTGTGCACATTTACAAGACCGAGGAGCAAAACAACACACAGAAGAAATACTTTAAAATGCAGACCTCCCAAGAGGCTTGTGTGTGGAATTTTTACTCACCAAAAGGCCGTGAAAGCTTCATAAATGTCGTTGAGACGTCGTCGTTTGGTCCAGGCTGTAATGTTAAGCCCTGCAGTCGTGCCTGAACACACACAAGAAAGCAAATCAGCACTTACCAGAATGGCACAGACACAAACCGTGTGTGTGCATCATACTGTAGATTCAGTCAATAGAGAACATGTGCTCTTATGTTCTCGTGCACACAAGCAGCAAATAAATCAGTAGCTGCCAGTAGACTAGAACACATGCAAACCAACAAAAACACAAGCTATCTGCTCTCTCATCTTGTCTCTCACGCCTCCTTGGTAGCAGTAATCGGACAGAGCTGCAGCAGCCATATATTTTGACATGTCTTTACTCAAATGAACCATGGGATCTATGTAATGAAGCTTCTAATTATCTAATATCAAATGTGGCCATTTAACATAAATAAAATACAAAAACAAGAAAAGATTTGCTGTTGCGACATTAATGGTTCATAATTTGTAAAAAATAATTGCTGACTAATTTCTTAACAATTAATCTACTAATCTCTACAGTAGTGTTTGTATTCAAGTGAAACTGCAGGTTGCTGGCAAACAACCACTTGTGAAAACGCGCCAGAAGCCACTGATAATGAAAACACAGATAATTAATTGATCAGACTCCAGGATATGTCTTTATTTTTGATTGGCATGCCCAGAATCCAAACAGGCCCCTTGTGTTTTGATGGGTTTTACAGAAACCTGTTCTTCCTGGTTAATTACAAAGATGCAGTGATGAAGGAAATGAAGCTCCTTCTGTCCTTGTCGTCCAAACTGCAGCCTCTTGTGTTTACAATCCTGCTTTGCCTGCTTTTCATTTTTATATTCAGGGCCCCTAATAATAGCCCACACTCTTTTAATTCGAGAAACCTAATTAAGCAGCCTGACCTGTTCCAGACTGCCTGAACCTCTTTTTGTTTTTGACACAGGCCTACAGAAACTACTGCCCAAGCCTCCCCCTCTTCCTCCTCCTCCTCCTCCTCTTCACTCTGCAGCAGCAACCTGAGATGCTGTGCGTTCCGCTTGCCGGAGCCGAATAACAACAGCTACAAAATGTCTAAAATCCGTCCCCTGTCGTCGCCGGTGCTCTGACCGGACACCGCGCTCACCTCTCCGGGTCGTGTCAGCCGCTGGCTCTGTGTTTTTTGTCCGCTGAGCGCTCGGACGGTTCTCTCGGCTCTGCAGCAGCCTCGTTGCCTAAGGTGTCCGTCGCTCCTGCAACTGAAGCTGGGGCTTTAAATGCGCCTTTAAAGGAATATCTGTCGGAAGAAGTGTCGTGCGACTTCCGCGACGTAACACTAATTTGCATAAAGAGGCGGGGCCATTGGAATACAGTTGTTAAAGGGCAATACCGTACATTAGACCAGTACACCTGTTCTCAACAATAAGTGGCCTGTGTGATTTCTTTTTTTTTAATGTTGATTGTGTTTTAGCTACCGTCTTTTATGTTATATTGCAGTTTAATGTATTAAATGACGCACAATATTCCCACAAGAGTTGTAAGATAACAAGTTAATAAAGTTTAAAATAAAGCAAAATAAAGTACAGCTGTGATGTCATTCCTTTAAGTATAGGCCTATGTCTATTTTAAGTGATTTTATACTTTTTAAGACTTATAATAGTCTGTAGATAATATAGGAAATAATTCATCTTTTCTCATCAAGATTTTAAAGTTTATGCACAAAATATGATCATACAGTGGTAGAAGTACTCAGAAGTACTACCGTATCATTTAAAGTTTTGTGGAAATTGTATCTTATTCCCTGTCTTCCAGCCTTATCACAACTTGAAAAACGAAAAAAAAAAAAGAAAGTATCTATGTTAAAATTCGTTATGTTATATGGAATATTCATGAACAACTATGTTTTTCTTTGCCAAAAGTCACAAAAATAAATGTCACATACTCTTTGGAGATGCCTGATAGACATCAAATGAACAGAAGATCAAATGAAGCTTTGATTATAGTTTGTAGTAAAAAACTACAGTAAACAACAATCATGCTTGCCATTCTTTGTAGTAGATTTCTGAAACGTCATATTGGTTTAAAGTCAGTAAAAACGCAATGTTAGATACATTTTCTGGGGTGATGAAGGTGGCCAAGAATCACCAGAACCCAAGCACAACATTTGGGTTTAATAGCAAACTGATATTAATGTGTATGTAGAATTTTCTGCACATTTTATCTGGAAATCAGTGAACCCAGTCATCACTCAATACCATTAAAAATAAAACATGACAGTATAATAAAGCTCTTTTTATTGGTTAGAAAGGAAGCTGCCCCAGTGTTACATTTTATTGCAGTTGTTACCTTCCATCACTGCAGCTTATATTATTCTTTGGAATAATACACAGTATTAGCAAACATAATTACTGCAGGTCACATTAGGGTCAGGGGTTTAAACTAAATAGTAAATATATGTCAAACAGAGATCACAAATGAAACCAGTCGTCGGTGATCAAGAAAGAATTTACACAACAAAAACAGCATATTACATTTTATATACACACACTGAGTCAGCAGTTGTGTTAGTAAGTTCATTGGGGCGCATTTTAATTTGTTATGTTCAGGAAATTTTTCAGGACGTTTTTAAGACAAACACAAAAATATAACACAATTGCAGTCAAAATGTGGACAAAAGCAAAACCTTTAATCTCACTGTGAAAGTTGCCAGTTATTTTCCTTAGTTTATCCAGAAACATGTTACATACTGACATTTCATCTTTCTCTAATAATACTCTGTGTGCAGTAAGGCTGCGATTCAGTGTTTAAATACTCCTGTACTGTCACACACACACACACACACACACACACACACACACACACACACACACACACACACTTTTTGTAGTCCATACCTTCTTTAGGTGTCATCTCGCACCTCCAAGGGCCAAAAAGACACCTTACCTGTTTTCCCTGAGTTTCCCTGTAGCCCAGGTCCTGAGAATAAAAGACAGCTATAGTCTGCTCATGCAATGCATACGACTTCAATTTATCTTGTTAGACAGGAACAAAGTCTACACGAATATGGCAAAAATGTTTTTAAATGCTTTAAATGTCATGTCTGTCAGTGGCTCTGGACATAAACACCCAACACTAATTACTAGGTTTGGCTTTTAAGACCTCGTTTGTGGAGGCACTGATACAAAACACAGAAAGGAATGTGAAAAGACAGAGTAAATGAGTGATGTAGGGAGCGACGGAGAGAGGACATGGACATTCAGTATCAGCCAGCTGGGCGCTGTGATGGCTACTACCTGAGGCATAGACTTCCTCATTACAACCTGGACACAGCAGATTTAAAACCTAATCATCATCATCTTATCTACAGACATGTTTGATGTCAAAACATTCTTATTAGTGCAACTCTAAAATATCACTGTCATCTTTTGTCTGAAACCAAAGTATGTTTTTATTGCCTGCATGGACACAAAACCATTAAAACACAATAAAATGTTATCTACAGTAGATCTATGTGCATTTGTCAAGAACCCTTCAGCAAGACAACCTGTGACTCCTCATGGCAACATGATTTACAGTGACAACTGGGAACTGGCAATTATCTCAGTTCTTAAATGTCTGAGAGCAGTCTGATGACAGATTATGGTGTTCTGATCAAAATCAGAATCATGAAAAAGAGTTAACAATTAACATAAGCATTATTGTAAATTTATGTCACCAGTTTACAACTCGGTTGTTTCTAGCAACCACAAAAAAAAAAAAATGAAATCTTTTTGTAGAGTTTTTCCAAGTCCGATTTAAAATTGTGGCACAAACAGCAATTGTGTGCTTTTTTTTTTTTTTTTTTTTTAAATCCAGCCCTCACCTCCTGTAAATTAAAGTTTGGATTAGAGGAAACTGATTAGAAGCAACTTATCTTCCACTGCTGTTGAGGCATAAGTGGACCTGTAGAGTAAGAGATTAGCAGCTGCTTATGGCTTTATGTAAAATAACAATGTACAGCACACCAACACATACAAACCTCCTACAACTACACAGTATTTTGAAACACTTGAAGGGTGTTTCAAAGGGGAGTTTATGTGAAAAAATCTTGACCGGCTCTACAGGGAGGTCAAAAGTCATAGAGAGAGCACAGCACCTGCAGTGACTCAGTCCAGTGTGGCAGGGTGGATCCAGTTTTGAGGTAAAGCGTTTGAACGCTTCTGTCTTTCCCATTGCTCTAAAAAGAATTTCATTTTGGTTGCACAAACCAAGAACTTGGGCTATTGACTTGGAGACAACAACATGGGCTATTAAGATATGTGATAGAAATGTTTCACTACATTGTAACATCTTATAAACCAAAAAAATTTGTTGGATTAGGCAGAAAAATAATAGGCAGAACAATAAAGTGTAGGGTAGAATTTGTTGCAGTCATTTTATATTGAATTGGTTGTGACTACTTGACAAATTAAACAGTGACCTCTACTGGTGATCTCAAAGAGGTGCGCATCACATTGCCATAATTTCTTAACAGGAGACAATTATTAAAAAATAAAAATGTACAAATAATCAAAAGAACATACCTTTAATATAGTGTTGAATAAATGATTTCCTGCTTTTATACAGTGTTAATTGTCTTCTCACTGGCATAGACTAGATTAACTTGTTAATAAAATACTTCAAACTTCCTTAAAAAAATAACATACTGACTTTATTTACTTTATTAAAATGTCTTAACAGTCTTTGAGATAATATACTGCAGTTTAATAAATATGTAATAACATTTGAGCATTAAGTGACAGTCTCCAAAATGTTTTGAAAGCATGAAAAGTATATATATCTGAAAAAAATAAATTTCTCTGCATGTGAAGAAGCAGTTTTACATTGTTCATATAAAACACACTATTAGAGTAATAACTAGTGTAGTTATAAAACGAAATTATGTCCCTTAACAGATTTTGTACGCAAGTGTGAGTTTTATGGCAGGTCTTTTACATTAAATACAGAAAATCTCTCTATAAATATTGAAATTTATAGAATGATTTTACAGTCATGGACTATTACGTGCTAGCACCTTTGCTTGGTTAAAAACATTTTGCCCCGATGCAATCTCTAAAACACACCTCTCTGCACATCAGACATCTGCACTGTGTCACGAGCTTGTGTCCAGGTCACATAATCATGTATCACCTTTCATCATATTTTCCTCACTGTCCACCTTGCACAGACCATTGAAGCATAACTTCCACTAAATCCAGTTTTAGGGGGCTTTCCCACAGCAAAAGGGAGTTTTGCTGTGGGAAAGCCCAGTCACGGGAGTTTTGTTTTCAGGGAAACTTGATTATTTTGAACTGAAGAGACTCACCTCAGAAACACAGTTGGAAGTGAGGCTCAGTCACAGGATGTTCCCACATTATACTAATAGAATTAAATGTAAAGTAAAATAGGGTACAGAATTAAATAAAATACTGTATCACTGTATCATAAATACTAAAATGTATAAACATTCAGTAAAGTGCAGCAGGACTTTACACACACTTTTCTTTTCAACACTTTATTTGTCCTTCATAGGCTTTCCCCTAAAAAAAGTGTTATATTGCAAATCACCACTTTATAACACGCAGGTCAAGCTGCTAAGTTGGTGACGCTTTTTGTAAACTTGTTACCGGACATGTGATTCCTTCATATCCCTGTGACTCAGGGGCAAATTGACGATACGATTACTATTCTCCCTTCATTTCTTCACTTTCAAAACACAGAGCTTTATTCCTTCTCCCACAGATTCTCAACCTGAGCTTCAGCAATAATCCCTGGGACATGTTGGTTTGAAAACAATCAATTTTAAGTCATTAAAACTTCTATTCCACCTTCCAGATGGCGATTTTTCCATCATGTTTGCCAGCTCCACTGAGGACGTATCGATCCTCAGCAGAGCAGAGTGCCTTCACCTTGTCATTGTGGCCATGCAGCTCCTTCAGGACCTGGTGGGTCTCTGTTTCCAGGATGTAAATCTTTCCTTTGTTTGAACTGCGGCCTACACCACCAACCCACACCTGTAGTATTTACAAAGAGATACACACTGTGGTTTGAATTCATGTCCCTGTCATAATAGATTTTAAAGGTTGTGTGTATGACTGCATCAGTGTCTTACAACGCTGTATATTGACCTGGTTTTTTACTTTAATGATGCAGTAACATCCAGAGCAATCCTGTAGAGTGATGCAGTGGAATGGCTTGGTCGGGTCCTTAATTTGCCAAACATACACTTCTCCTGAATCTAAGCACACAGTCCACAGCTCCTCCCTCTGACACACACACAAAGCAAAATAAAAGAAAAGGGATCACACACAAAAATAAACCTCATGTGGTCACAGGTTAAAGAAAAACTCCAGAAAACAGATAGAGAGGAAAACAGTCAACTACTAGTTGTACCTCAGGTAACAGCAGTATGGAGCTGAATCTATCTGTAGATTCTCTTTGTTGCTCTGGTAGTTTCAGACGGTGTTTCAATGAGCCGTTCCTCCACATTTCCATTATACTGTCTTTGGAACCTGCCGACAGAGATCATTTCATTTCTACTCTTATCTCTCAGTTTCCCAGTTTCATGTTGTTGTAAATGTGTGAAACCTACAGCACCACAGTGTTCCATTACAGCTGTGGACAGACTGCAGATGATCACAGGAGAGGCGAAAATGCTTCTTCACCTGGTGGTTCAAAACAGAACCAAGAAAAATACTCACACACAAAAATTTACAGTTAAAATATAAAACCAATAATAATTTAGTTTGTAAGTGTTGGTTTAAAGCGGACCTGCAGCGTCGAGACATCCCACGCCATCACATATCCATCCGTGCTGCAGGAATATGCCACCTTCTGGCTGAAGTACAAATTGAACTAGTCAGATTTTTTCATCTGAACAGTTGTTACTACAAAACCAAACACACACACACACACACACACACACACACCTGCTGCAAGGACTAAAGCGATTCTCCAGTTCAGTTAAATGCAATTTATCAGGATTGAAAGTACAGAGAGAATAATGCAAAAATGTTGATATACACGACATTTAAATTACACTAAATCATTTACATATTTATAGAAAAATATGAATTCTTAGCATATTTTTAAGTCTGTAACAATGCCCACTTACCAAAGAAAAAGTGAGACAGTGTGTACATCATCATCTACCTAAACAATGTTCATTGTACAGTGTGTTAGATAAAGCCATAGTTAGTTTAGTTTGAATAAATATTGTTTAATAGTCTTATCTTCTTCTGCATTCATTACACATCTGCCTGTGGTACGTTTTATACTGTATATGGTTAAAATTATAAAAAGTGGACATAGTAAAGTATTACATGTAAAGCTCAGGTCCACTTGTTGACAGAATGACAGATGTTTATAGCAGTCAAGAAACTGACTGTGTTTGTATTGTGTGTTACCTGTGTTTGTCTGTGTCTAGTGCCAGTCCGGTGACCTCCGCTCTGTGCTCAGTCAGCTGTCTGTTACAGACCATGGCCACCATGCTGATGATGTAGATAACTGAATCCTCAGAGCCCATCCAGACCTGGTCGTTATAAAGTCCCAGCATACAATTCTGAAAACAGAGGAACAGAAAGAGATGATCAGCAGGAATCATACAACAACTAACAGGCATGGACATACAGAACAATAGAGACAGCTCACATATGCATATTATACATTAGCGACACTAGTTTAAATATAGAATATCTTTTAATTAAATCTTAAATAAAGCTAAAGCGGTTGAAGACTGAGATAAAACTTATTTAAATCAATTTTAATTTGATGGCAGAAAATGACAAACAGTTGCTGGATCTAGCTTCTAAACTGTGAGGACTACTTTACTTTTTCAGTTTTTATGTATCCAACAAAAAACTAATTTATAGATGAATGTGTTAAGTGTTATGCAAAGAGATTTTCATCTTGGGTAAAACAGCGTTATGAGAGAAATTATGAGAGTTTGGTGCAGAAAGAAAGTTAATTGTGTAATATCTAAAGTATGCACTAGGTGGCAAAACTGTTTTAACAAACTGCATCTGATTTCAATAATGTTGCTCAGGCACAAGTTTACGACAATTTAACTTAAGTTAAAACAGAAATGACTGATTTACCTTTTTTTCCACTGTAATTTTCAGCTTATAAGCTGTTGTGCTACATGCAACAACTGTACAAGCAAAGAACCGTGCAGAAACATTCTGTTTCAGCTAAGAGACAACACACTCTCTCTCCCACACACAGATTTCACATAACTGTGATCTGCATGCTTGGAGTAAAGGTTCTTGAATAGCACAAGAGCTGCCTTAAAATTTTACACTTTTCCTTTAACTTATTTACCCAGGACATTGTCCAAGAAGTTAACACATGCCTCCCAGTGTCCATTTGTTTATATGTGGGGCACTGAAAATGATCCAAAACAACACTTATACTACCCAAATCATATCCTTAAATGTCTGAAGATAATACTGACACAATTTGAAAAGAAGTAACATTAATGGTTTTATCTGTATCTTATTTCAGTGGGGTGTTTGGGCTCTTTGGTAAGCACAAACACCCCAGGTGAGGTAAGCTTGCATAATGTCTCCTACAACATGAGTCACAACAGCTTGAACTAGTTTCAACTTTTCTAAGAGCTTGCTGGAGGGAATATTCTGTCAAATGCATTAGTGTTTAATATTGTCTTAAGTATGTGAAAATGTGGAAAAAGAAATCTGATATACCTGAAGATACCGTATGTGGCTACAAGTCTGAGAAACCTGGACATATTTTGGATCTGATTCTAATGTAAGTCCATTTATTCATAACTGATAACACTGATGAATGCTGGCTTTCAGTATGAGCATATAAAGGTTTCCATAAAACTAATACCTAGTTTTTGAAAATTCCTGTGGCTATAAGTAAATAAACTAATCTTTGCAAGGGTGAAAACAAAAAGTGAATGAAAGTGAATTATTGTTTGCAGCACTTTTGTTGTTGTTTTAAATTTCTCATTTGCAACATGACTGCAGCCAAAGCATTTAATATTGAATCACTCTATTGGATTTGTGCTCAAAATATTTTTAAATATATAGAAAGGTTTATGTCTGTGCTGTTAAAATTTTCTTACCAGTCTCGCATTTCCAACTTGACAAGTGTGCGTGAGGGACCAGCTAGAGGCATCGAATACCATCACCTTCCCCCCACCTACAGACACCCACAACTGACCTGAAACACACACACACACACACACACACACACACACACACACACACTATTTATCAGTTATTTCTCAATACCTTATCACAAACTTGTGACCTACAACCACCAGTGTTTACTATTTCATAAGGCAAAGAAGAAATGTGAATATCAGTAGTAAATACATGTACTGTAGAATTAAATCACTTTGTTTGCAGTTACCAAAATTTACAAAAATGACAGATGAGTGAATTAAGCATTTAATACAACTGTCATCACAGCTTTAATTCAGTGAATATATTGATAGAGTAAGAAAACAACATCAGTCATCACAAACTTATTAGGAGTGTTTTACCCAGAGTAATGTTTCTGCTGCCTGCCTCCGCCCAAGCTTCACCCTAACGGTCAGATTTCCTATAAAGTATTCAATTCTATTTAAAAGCATTGCTAGTGGAAATAGAAAGTAACATCCTGCATTTTTTGCTCAGAGTGAGGGACGTTGTGACGTGGAGGAAAGGAGGTAACTCAGTGGACGCTTGATGTAGAAAGTGAGAGAAGCTGACAGGGGAAAACGAGAGGGGGGGGAGAAAAGAAGGAGTGTGCTGGCCATGTGCCAGGAATGCAATTCAGTGGCCTATATTCAAACTGGAGTCAAAACGAGACTCAGAGGGGGCAGGCAGGGAGGATCTGAATAGAAAGATTTGTTCTTTTGCCTGACAGAAAGAGTGGATGAGCGTCTTAGTGTTGGAGGTCAGTTTGCTACCAGCTGTGGATCTAAGTGGCCCCAGATGGTTTATCCACTGAAGGCCATAGCTTTATAGTTCTTTATAAGCTGTTTCCTTTCAGTCTTCCTGCCACGTAATGCCCCAGTCTGTCTGCCTCACCCTCTCCCAACAAAATCAAAGCAATTTGTAAACAACTTTCATCTTTTTTTAAGATCAGATATAATGACTGGGATATCAAGGTGAGTAACAGATTAAAGTAAAAGCCACCATAAAGCCTCCTGAGCCACCACACGCTGCTAGAAGAGCCTCAGATATCCTTGATGCAGATAGTACGCATCTCTGTGATACCACTCAAGGGAAAGATGTTTTCTCATTTGTTGTAATAGTTGTGAGAGCCATCAATGGGCTGCCCCAAATCTACCATGTGTCCAATTGGACTGAGAACAACACTGACTGTTTTTACAAGCGATATTTACTCACTAAATTTTATCAGTGTTTTTTTTCGTAATAAAATGAACTTAGTGCTTGGTTCTGTTCATAACTTCAACATAGCACTGTGCAGTGTGTACAGCTCAATGTGTAACTCACTGACATTTTGATTGTCTTATATTAAATGGGACCTCGTTACTTAACCTGCGACAGCTCCCACTGGAGCAGTCATCTTCTAAAACTTCACTGTTTTTAAATTTTTTTTTAAAGGAAATTGGACGTGGAAGTGTTGTTTAGAAATATCATTGGCAGATTTACAACAGTGTCTTTGTGTTTGAGATAAACAGACTGAATGAGGGGTGATGACAAAGCAAAGGTCACCTGTGCCTGTATATCCTTTACTCAATCAGTCAGTGATTTGGTGTTGTGTCAGAGACGAACATTTACAGAGGGAGAGAGAGAGGAGAACCTACTACTTATCTTCACATTGATAATAAAGAAATATTGCTTGGTGGAAAGAAACTCTAATGAATTCTGTGTGTGTGTGTGTGTGTGTGTGTGTGTGTGTGTGTGTGTACCTGGTGTGTAAAGAAGTACATCGACAGCCTGAGGTGCTGCAAGTTCCAGAGAAGGGTTAATTTTGTGTTTCAGTGTCTCTGCTGTTGTCTTTGGAACCATCATTGGGACTTGAAACACAGAAAAGAGAAGTGACTAACATTCACCAGGTAGTGAGTTCACAAACACACAACTTACTCCAAAAGAGCAGTAAAACTCTTGTAATACCACCCTTTACAATGGTCAATACACAGTTAACATACATGACTAGCCCTGTATTACATCTCCTCATTATGTGCTCAGATTAAGCTACTGTAGGTGGTTCTCCTGCCTTAGTAGGCAAATGTTCAGTATAGCAGAGTAAACAGCACAATTAGGTAAAAGAAGAAAAACATCCATAATCATTAGCCTCATCCTCTACCTTCCATCTTGATTCGGTCAAAGTGAGCCAGCTTAGAAGCAGAGTAGATAGCCTTACTGCTCTGAAGGCTTCCCACTACTGCGTCCATTAACAAGGCATTAGTTAGGGCCTGCTGCATGTACTGGGGGTCCTAGGGAAAAAAAAACATTTAAAATTACAATACAATGACATGTAGCAACTCTTTTGATTATTTGAAATATAAATTAAACTACTAAATATTTTCTTAATTCATTCTAAATAAAAGGCCAGAATGTGAAAAATAATAATTATTGTGCTTTATTTGAACAACTGTAAAAATCCCAAATATTTTAATTTGGTGTCATAAATGACAAAGAAAAGTATTGATTTCGCACATTTGAGAAGCATTGTTTAGCTTTGTGCTTAAATAAATTACTCAAATAAACTGATCAAGCCATAAAATACAATGACAAGGGTTGACACTTTACCACAATACCTATTTAGCAGTGCATTTGAGAAGAATACTGGTACAGATTAATTCTTATGGTAATAGTGTACTATAATAATAGATGACTACACAGAGTACACAAGGGAATTGTAGCAAATGTAAATGAGATAAATGAGCAATGAGATAGAAATTGAGCTTAAGTGAGACAGAAACATCATCTGGTTTCACATAGGAAACGTTCTGTCGTTTCTCAAGTGTGAATTTATGGTAATGTCTGCCAAAAGAATTTAAAACCGCACCCACACCCACACAGGTCACGGGAGTACACAGACAAACACACAAAATGTAATAAATTACGTTATGGGAGAAGAAGAGTCACATTGATATAACTGTGTAAACAGACTTTAGTCCCCACACACAGAGTAACTGAAGCCATAATACATGCAGGGGATGACTAACCGAGACACAAATGCATTTATTTTCTTCACCCAATTTTATACTCTCGTAATTACATACACACAGTCTTAAATGGCAGCTTTACCTTGTGTTGATCTGCCATGCAGCGACCAGCCCACATCTCTTTGACCATCAGGTTCCAGAGCTCAGTTTCCGTTTTCAGATTAGCCTCGAATGCCTCCTTCCTTCCCCGAACACGTAACTTCAGACTGGGGATTCGCAGGAGCAGGAAAGGAGCTGAAGACACCTTAACCTCCTGATATCAGAGAACGTAAGAAAGGATCTGTATTACAGTGCATTCAGAAAGTTTTCAGGCACCCTACACTTTTTTCAGTTTTGTTATGTTGCAGGCTGATTTATCTCATTATTCTACACTCACTGCCGCGTAAAAACAAATTGAAAACAGAATTTTAGAAATGTCTGTAAATTTATTAAAAAGAAAAAAATGAAATATCACTGACTGAACAGTACTATTACAGGACCAAAATACTTGAGATTAAACCTCGTACACAGTTTTGATTAAAAAAAGAAGAAAACTCCCCAGCTGTATTTAGTTTCTTCTGCTTACTTTGTTTCTAAGAGAACGAGGACAATTAACTAATATAAAGGTCACCCTGCTGACCACTTTTACTTTTCTCTCACCTCTAATTCTCGGTACTGTGCCACCTCCACATAACCTGGTCGTCCATCAGTCAGCAGGAAGAGCCTTCGTTGAGTCATGGCAATCTTTCCTACACCACGGCTCGTCTTGACAGAGGAGGACAACTTGAAGACGCACTCTGTTGGTTCAATATGCTCCAAGACAGATGCAGGCAGACAGACCTAAAAAAAAAAAACAAAAAAATCACATAAAAGAATTTATTTACACAAGTACATCCTCTGCCACTGTGTAAAACCACATGCCATGTTGCGATGCTGGGTTTCCTTTCACCCAATCTCTTGAGAAGCTAATGTCACTGATCAGTGCAAAGTCAAGTGATCACTGTAGATTTTTATTTTTGATTGTTGTTCTTGATGTCAGAGAATTTAATTTCTTAAGGTCAGACTTGGAATACTGCTCTGAATCATTGCCCTAGCAGCCATTTTCCACTACAGTTAAAACAAGTCTCTCCAAACTCAGTGATTATAGTGTAGCTATGCAATAAATGACAAAGCTCTACATTACTAACATCATGTGCATACCGTTTTGCAAAACTGTATAGAAATATACATTAAGACCACATTTCCAAAGCAGAGAATGATGAAAGCTGCTATCACCCTAACCTGTCTGAGAGAACTTTTTATAAAAGGTCTAACACTAGAAGTAGAAATCAACATTGCAGATGTTTCCAGGACGAGGTATTCAGCTAACAACTGTTGTAATTATGTTCCCTTTTTTTTTTTTTTTCCCTTGTTAATATTTGTCAAAATAGTCACAAAATGCTAAAAATGCCCAGTGTAATCTGGCCAACCCCTGTGGAACGCTATTATTAATACGTGACTTGGAATTTAAATGACCAATTTTTTAATATATTCATATAATGTATCGTTTAAACAAAGCACATATACAAACCTCTTGTGCCTCAGCTTCCGTTTCCTTCCAGATGGTGTAAAATACTCTGAACAGGTCTGGACCAACTTGCTTCTGCTGACCTGCATTAAAAAAAAAAAAAAAAAAAAAAATAGACCTTCAAAATGAGGATAATTTATTTTATTTTTTTATTATTGTTGTTATTGTTATTATTTATTTGGACAATAATATTCAAGACTTTAATCGAATTTTCATTTATCCAGAAATTATTTACTAAGCAGAGATGTTTCTATCTCTTTTTCCATCCAAAAACACATTCATGCAAAACATCTGGCAGCTGATCTGGCTAACTATGTCTCATTCCAATCTTCCAGCATGCCTGCAGAGTGAGTAGTTGGGGGCTGACACCCTTGTATTACAACACTGACTATATACAGTCTGTGCACTTCCACACATCCAACCACCACAACATACACAGGCACAGGTTTCTTTTTGTGGATTTTGTTTAAAAAACATATTCTCACATTTTATTTTTAAAATTTTAGTTTTTATTTCATATTGTTGCAGGTGTACAGTTTCTATATCACATCTGGTTTCAAAAGACATGACCCAATGACAATATTTTCTGATACTGAGTTTTACATTAATACTATTTTTTAAGTGGAATTTCAGTCTCTATTTATTTCTCCAGTGCAGGTCAGAAGACACAGAAGAACTTGCTCACTCCTTCCCACAGGATGTTAAACTCTTTTTCCATAACATATTGTAAAGTTTAAAAAAACCTCTCAATCCTTCCTGCTTTCAAACTCACAAAACTCAGCTCCCACTGAAACCTAATTTACAGTGGTATTCATCACTTCTTGGACTGAGGACAATTTCTAAATTGGAACCCACCTAAGTGCCCATAAATGACCACTGAAGCCCTGGTTACATGTACAACACCAAACAGTCCCTACATAACAAACCCTCTTTCTTCAAGAAGCAGTGAGGTAATGATTAAACAGATGAGCAAGTGTTTGCCAGGAAAAAAAAGGAGGGGTATAGTTGAATGCATGTGTAGGAGTGTGTGTGGGTGTATACTAAGTCAGTGATAATACAACATTTGGAAAGCTCTGGAAAGTCTGTTTGATCAAAAAATAATAACCAGTGTGACCTGCTCTTTGAACTTTGTAAAGCGCTTTGAACTTTGTAGATTAACACTGGATAATGTATATTACTGTAAATCCCATAATATAATGGACAGTAGTTAAACCTGTGTATATGTGCACATGCAGTAAACTAAACTCACCAACAGTGAGCGCATCAAACAGTCTGTTTATGGTTCCTTGATCTTTTACAATGCCGGACTCCTGGACACATTTCACAAACTCCTCCAGCGGCATGTATTTTTTCGGCAGCTGGAAGTGCTTCACAGAACCTTCCTCATTGCTGTTGCTGTGATGCGCACGTTCCCTCTCCTGTTCCCTCTTGACCCGACTGATCAGCCGTTTGAGTTCTGGCCGTTTGTCTAACTGTGGACAGATTGACAGTTTTTTGCACATTGCTTATTACAATATTTATTACTGAATCGATTTGAATAGAATTCACTTCATTACACCCAGTTTCAGAATTCACGAGAAAATGTTTCTTCAGCTTCACATTCTGGTACGACTCACAGACTTATAATCAACTTAATGATATTTTAGATACACACAGTATCACTGATAAGAAGAGTTATTTGTAGTTTTCCCAAATGACATTAAATCTGCAATACACTCCAGAGGAATAAAGACACTCTTAGTTGCAATTATAAATTAGGAACAATGAACAATAGACAGTATATCTGTGGATCTGTAATTAACTACAGAGAAACCAGGGAAGAGCCATTACAAGTCCTTTATTCATAACAACCTGAGCTCACCTGTAACCGTGTGACTTCGGGCAGGGAGTCAACCAATGATTTAACCATTTGAGAGGGGAAGATTTCAGAGTCTGTCTTATAGAGACTCTGGAAGTCCTCCAATGCATCCAGATGCCTGTTTGACACAGTGTTTACCAAACCACGCAAGTAGTGGTACCTGCTCAAAAAGAGAGAGACTGATTAGGTTACACCAACAAGGTACAAGGTTTTGTTTATTATTTTATTATATAAATATATTTTTATATAATAAATATATATATGATATTTATTATATTATATTGCATCACCTGGCCAGAAGAGCAGATTCATCTGGTGGTGTAGCGCTAATAGTCTTCCCTAGTGAAGCCACCATGTCAGAATAATAATTCTGAACATAGTGATAGGCCAAAGGTGGGGGAAACTCCGGGAGACGGAAAACCTTCACTGCTTTCTGAGGATATTTTAGCCCTGTCAGGAGAAAACAGAAGCAACTTGTTAATTGACTTTTCATGGACTTTCTATCCAACCCCGTCCTTCCTTGGTACTAACCATTATCAGGAGTATTTTTTCTAAGAGAAGCAGGCCTTTTAAGGCTAATGGCAGGCATATTGTCATTGACAGGTTCCTCCAGGTTAGGCAAGCTGGATCCCAGCCTCTTACTCAGTCTGTCATCAGGGCTTGCGTAGCTGCGGTACCCAGTTCTGGACAAATCACAGATGGGAGGACGTCGAGGAGAGTCTGTCATTGCACGATTCCTGCAAACGAAGGAAAACAGATTTTGAGGTTCAGGATGATGCTACTGTATGTTAAATTATGGTTGAAATCAATATTTATATCAGGACATATAATTTTCATTTTCTGGGGGCAAGTGATGCAATATATGCAGATGACTATTTTTTTTATTGTATTTGCAAGTTTATATCTGGCTACATTGCCCACGCAAACAGATGAAAAGCTACCTTACTCAAGAGGTTAAGACAAGACATTCAATCCAGTAATTCACAACAAAAGTCTCATCGCCTGCAAGTTTCCTTCTTTTTGATATGTAAGGTACCTTAGAGTTTCCTTCTGTCTTCTAAACTTGTTATTTGTAACTCTCAATGTTTTGGGGAGTTTAAGGCTGCAACTAACAACAATTATTATTACAAACTATTGTCTCACATAATTAACTCTAAAGCCCTAAAATATTTAGTTTAGCATCATAGAAGAATGTTAAATAAAAAAGAAAAGAAAAGAAATATTTTTGAATTTTTTTATTAGAAAGTAAAATGGCTTAATGCTCTGGAATTAAGTGTGAGGAAACATTATTCTCATAACTCCTTTTAAAATTTATTTTAAAATATAGAATTCTTTAAACTCCGCACCAAACTGCTATTATTGTAGCTTATACCTCTATCTACTCAGTGTTACCTGGTTACCTCTCCCCCCAGTTATGACATCATACCTATGTGCTTTATTGCGTGTATTCTGCTCCATGCGGCTAAAGGTATCCCGTTTCCTGTTAAGCCTGTCTCGCAGGAATGAGTGGAAGATATGAGTTTCTAATACCTGGGGACATTGAGAACAAAGGAAAATGTGCAGCACAGGCAGTCAGAGCTTGTAAGGGCAATAGTGTACACAGTATGTTTGTATGTATAAATGTGAGTGTACCTTCTTGTAAAATGACTGGTCTGCTGGCTCCCTGGTCCTCAGAAACTCCTCACTGTTAAAAACTCGATGTTCATGGTTTAGAAAGTCCTGGACCCCTCTGACAGAGTGATATAAAAGGAAAGACAACTGAACATTAACACAGCCAAAAACATTATTATACAAAAACATGAAAGTTATTTTATTTTGACTCAGAAATTAGTGTAACACGTTTTAGTATCTTACAAACCCATTCATATATTATTCCCAGGTCCCTTGCAGAGCCTTACCTGAAGATGTTGACCACTAGCTCCAGGGCAATGTTTTGTATCTGTGAGTTCAGTCGTGTCTGCCAGTCTCTGCGTTGATATCGCAGGGCATTGGCATCAGTGCCCGTTCCAAGGTGACACAGCTCCAAGTCATAATGAAGCTGGAGACACTCTGCCCTGGACAGGCAACAAGTATGTAAGAATCCAATCATTTTCTTTTTTAATATTAATTTAGCAGGTATTTAGCGAGAACAACTTATTAGTTTGAATGCTCTCACAGTTTGGTTATAGATAAAGGGTCCATTGCAGGTTAAAATTATTCTAATAAATGTCCATTCTGCACTGTAAAGTTTATTTCACAAAACAATTCTTTATTTTAAATTATTAATTTTTTTTTACAATACAATTACAGGTCTACTCTAAACTTTGTCACACGTGCATGTTACCTTGATATAAAGCTCTCAGCTGCAGCTATAGGAATCGCTGGTAGGTCAACAGTTTCCGACCATGATGACTGAATGATGCCATCATCAATATTCACTAGGACTAGGTCTTCTGTTATCTACACACAAAGGGATTATTGTAGGTACAATGGACATAATTCATTATTACACACAGGTCTACAGACAGATACTATTAAATGTGTGAACTAAGTTAATGCAAGAGACTGAAAAAATGATATTGTTAAATACTGCTCAACCAAAACTGTTGGTAACAATTGGCCAATGTTACAGAGCAGAGTTAAACTAATATTTGTTTATCTATTAGCAAGCTCCTGATTCCTGCATTTGACAGCAAACACAGTAAGAATTAAGGTAAGCAGACTTGTTTACGTTGAAGCTTAAACTAGTGTGAGCTTGAGATAGCATATTGTAGCCTTAAATATTTTACTCACTCTCTTATGAATTTGATGTCAACTAAAGCCCAAATATTCAATTTTGCACCTGTCATCTTGGAAAGAAAGTTGAGATTAGCCAGATTTGGCATCCCAAGTTGAAATAAAGTAAGGAAGCCAAAAGCTTAACCCAAATTGATGATTAAAAGCAATATGCAGGAAGTTGCACAGAGAAAGTGATACCGGTGTACTTACTGCTGCAACCTCTTCAAAATTACTGATGTGACAGCCCATCAGGAAGGCAGTAGGAGCCATGAGGAAGTCCAACATTCCTCCAGCCAAGACAGGAACATAAGGTTGCTGCCAGGACAGTGGCTGAAAGAGAAGTCAGCACAAAAGTAGGCGGATAAAAATGTGGAGAAGAGAACCAGTTTTTCAAATAAATGATATAGTATTTGTTTTATTCAATATTAGAAAAAAAAAAAAAAACACTAACCTGCAGGTATAGCAGCAAACTCTCTGCTACCAGAGTAAGTCTGGCCCAGTCACATGAAAAGAAAACTATCCTCTGTTCTTGGAGGAGGCACGATAGCACCTGGAGATGGGAAAACCTCCGAAGGGAGGTTTTGTTTTAAATTATGAAAACATGTCTTTCAGCCTTTTATGATTTAATCTTGCTTCAATATGGATTTAATACCAGTTTCTGTGTTTTGCAGTACCTGGAGAAGAGTAGTGTGAGTGAAACACAGGAAAGGAAGATGCAGGTCAATGTCGATAACAGGGCTGTCCTGATCCTCCCTGGATGGAAGAACTACCTGAAGAGGACGAAGGCTGAAGGACTAAAACCCAGAAAAAGACACACACACGCAAAAATCTCTGTGAGTAGAATGAGGATCAGAGATAAAAAAAGCCATGCATAAAAGAGATATGAAGGAGAGAGGGGGGAAAAGAAAACAGTGTTTTCTGACCACATGAAGTTGTCCAGGAGGTGGTAAGGGCACCAACGACAACTTGGCTGAAAACTCTCTGATTGTCTCCTCAATGTCAGCTTGTCTTGCAGGCCGCAACTGCACGAGGAGACTAAGAGAGACAAAGTAAGAGATAAGCTGCAGAGAAGGTGTTCAATTTAGCTGTATTACACAATGTCAGGTTGTCAATCTGCTCTGTAAAGTCATAAAATAATTACCACGACAAACAGTCTCGCAGAGCATTGTAGTAAGGGAACTTGGAGATGACGCACACGGCAAAGGGTGTGAACAGACGGGACTTCGATGAATTCCGCCTATGGCCATTCTGCAGAACACCTTCCTGACAGGACAAACAGATCAGACAGTTAATTAGGGAGAACTTTCTGCATTCTGGAACCTTTCATTCGGTTTAAGTTGTTTGTACCTGAACCGCTCGGTAGTACTGCAGAACAACTCCATGGGTTCGGTTCCCAAAAAGATCGGTAAAAACCAAGAAGTGGTAAGTGTCTTCTTTCGGCTCACTGAATAACTGAAGACCACCTATGAAAATACAGAAGTCTGAAGATATACCACAGCACAGACCAGAGGTGTATAGCAAATTCATGTCATGTGCATTTTTTTTAAACTCTCACAAGACCTCTCTTTTTCCATTCTTGGGTTGTCCAATGATGAGAGTGCTTACAATTCATCTTGAAAGCAATATTACAGCCATTAACTGTCACTATTTCATATCAAATCAAATGCAGTGGAGCACAGAGTCAATACAAAACTGGGACAATACTAAGAAACCACTCTGTCACAAAGCATGAGATGGGTGGAGCTGACATGGCATCATATTAAGGGTATGACAATGCGGTTATGAAATATACAGTCCTAGAAATTGTGAAAAGGGCTGATCCAGGTCACCAGTGACAATGAGAGGTGTAGAAAATATATTGCTTCTGTGTTTCTTTTTTTTTTTTTTATGGAGCTAGACTGGCATTAATATAAAATAAATATGGTTACGGTTGAAAATCCCAGTTTGCTGTTTTGATGCATTAATGTGAATTATGGACTTAGCAAAGTTGTGATCCAGGATGGTCACTAGTATTGAGACAGTAGAACATTATAATTTAACCAAGACCTTAAGTTCAATTATTATTGTTCCAGCAGTGTTAAATGGAGATTCCTGCCTATGTAACCTAATCTAAATTGCAAGCAGCCAAAGCTTGTGCTTGTCTTGCCACATGCTGAAGAAGAGAGCCAACAGAATAAGCTGCCAGTCAAAACTAAAACTATTTTTTCATTATAACAGTCCAGTGTGTTCATGAAAAAAACACCTCAGCATTACAGCTGTGTAGCTTATTTTAATAACATGGAACTGTTACGTTTTGGGGTTTTTTTTGGAAAAGAAACTGTACCAGGAAAACAAAGCTGTGGCAAGGCAATTAGGTCCAGATCCTTTGGAACACTGATATCCTCTGTGGCTGAGGACACTTCAACATGACTGGCAGAATCTCCATTAGGTATTGTCTCTGTGGCATGATCTCGCCTCTTCTACGAAGAAATAAGAACAACAAATTCATTTGTAAAGCACACTGTAAACAGATGACCACTAAATGTAATGAAACCTGTGTTCACATGTAAGGTGATGGTGATTAATGCTCCAAATACTAGAACATAGTTAGAGAAAAAGTCCTAACTAAACCAAAAGCACTTATATTTTCTATAGTTTCAAACCTTCTTGATGAAGCTCCTCCTCCGTGGGACACGGCTGAAAGCTGGGCCAATGGCCTGGCTTGAGTTGCCCCCCTTGGAAACAAAGGGTGGGGCATGGACCTGCAGTACCTCAGCTTCTAGCAGTATTGGGTCATCTAATTTGCTCTGTTGATGACGCTGTGACACAGGGAGGATTTTTTTTATATTCATACTTTTTTAAAACATACTTTATAAATCCCCGATTTTTTTTCGAAAAGATGTTGCAAAACCAGGCATTTTAGGCTGCAACGGTTACAAAAAGCTCTGCAAAATCCTGGAGGGTCTGATAATTAAACCACAACTGTACATGAAGTACACTTTCCTTCCAGTGTGCCTTATTTCACAATTTAATCAAAAAATTTAAATTAAGATATGTTTTCTCCCTTTTTGCATATGAAAAAGGCAGAAATTAACAAAGATGGCTAACTAACCGGTTTCATTCGAACTATTTTTTATTTTTACTATTTTTTGACCAAATGGATATAGGCTGTGGAAAATACTGGTTGTATTCCCCTTTAATTTAAAGACCACACAGTATATTGTAATTAACTATACATTAATTCATCATATATTTATTATAAATCCTGAAGTTTTATTTATGTTATACCATTAGCTATTTCAACAAATGTGTGTTAAATAGCTTTCACATTGAGCATTAACACCTCTTGTTATGGAGATAAAACTACCTAGGTGATAAAGGCCTATTCAAAAGTAATCTGATAGCACTAGGCTCCACTCTACTGTGTAGACATGTTAACTCTCGTTATTGTGATTACAGAGCTGACTCACCAAATTGCAAAAATCATGTGCACTTCACAGATATTAGAATCCATAAGGTATTCCATGAGGAATCACTCAGTACTTCCAGTATTGCTCAAACAGTATAACTAGGAGTATGCAGTATGTTGACACTGAAAACTGTTGACACTGTTATTTTGCTGCTGTATGTGATTTGTAAACACTCTGACTGTGTGCATCATTTAGCTCCAGTCTCTGCGTGTGTTTATGTACTAAACCTGGAATAATTCTCGAAGCTTATCACTGGGTGCTCCAATCACTACGCATGCCTCCAGCAGTCCGGACGGGAGCTCTGCCATCACTCCAAAGCATGCACAAACACACTCCTAGAAACACAAATGCACACAGATCATTAGACATTTGAGCACAACAAACTACACTGTAAGATGACAAAAATGTGGTGTTTATACCTTTTCTTATACTTTGCTACTAGTCACTGGATGCAATGTTGAAAGTGGATGAGGGAAAGCTTCCAAAGCTTGCATGTTGATAATTCATCTATTTTATTTACTTGATTAGACAAAAAATCCATTACCATGTAGATATTTGACAGTATCTAGATTTCCCAGTTTCTCACCTGAGATTTAAATATACTGATTATGAAAACTTATTATAGTATAGAGAGCCATTGGTACATTTACATACACATGCATGATGAGAAGGGCAGAAGAGAAGACTGTGAAGTTTGAATATTTCACATTTTCACAATGACTCACACTCCACTAACCAAGCAGATGCAGATCTTACCAAAAGAGAGCTTGAGCAGCCTACTATGTAAAATATGGCAATGTCTAAATAAAAAGGGAAGATTTCTTGTGTCTTACTTACTGTAAAAGGAATTACACACAACACACATCGAACCACAGACAAATAACTTCTACCACAACTTCCTCCAGATGCACGATGATACACGTACACACCCAATTACATTCACGTGGGCACACTCTGAGTCACACATATCTTGCATTTACTGTATAAACATCCAAATCTTACAAAGCAGATGATTCTGTAAACCAGTGCTATCAATATCAAAACCAAAGATGGGGAACCGAATGACTGTAACTCAATATGAAGGTGTACATGCCACGGTGGCCTCTTCAAAAGAAAACTAAAGCAACACTTGGTGAGCCAGTCCTTGAGAAGACCACATTCTGCGGAAAACCAACAGATATTTAACCATCTTTACTAAAATGCCATTTAAGAGGATGTTTTTAAGTGGTTCCCCCGGAACTGCAAAACTATGCTCTGGGGTGCATTATACGCTCAGGTATCGTTAACACAGAGTCCTTGTCAAAAAGCCTACCTGTCTGTGTACCTGGGAAATCAAAGAAAAAACATCTGACTTGCATTATCTGGACTACAGGCTAAATTGCTTCTGTCTTTTCTCAACCTCTTTCTCTTTTCACACCCCCCCCTTTACTACCTCCTTTTCCATCTTGTATTTGTTCTCCCTTTTGTTCCCCGTTTTTCCTTCCCACCTTCGACACACTTGCTTGCTTTCTTTCTCTGTCTTCAGGGCATTCCAGCCTCTGACTAACAACCATACTGTGTCACGGAAACACACACATCATTTAAAACCCCTAATTTAGTAAACCCCTGTGTGCTAACGAACTCAAAAAAGTCTAACATAGCTGTTTTAGAACCGTGACATATCAACCATGAGAGAGAGAGATTGCCAACATATGTTGGCAGTCTCTCTCTCTCTCTCACACACACACACACACACACACTTACAAAAATACAGATGAGAGAACAGTTTTCAAGTTGTGCGCCTGTCTGAACAAAATCAGCAGTTCTTTTATAATAGTTTCGCGCAAAAACAACACTGAGTTTAATAACTCTATGCTAAGTGCTTGAGCACATTCAATTTGAAGTTAAAGAATGTACACATACATTAGGGTTCCAAATGTCAGCTTTAATTTAAGTGGGATAAATGTTATGACAAGTGCAATAGTGCTCTTTGTTATAAGCTGTTCACATTTTTCTTCCACACTTTCCTCTGTCCATCGTTTTGATAAAGGGCCAATGTTTTTTTTTTTTTTTTTTTTGTTCATTCTTCCTTAGAACAAACAATGCTCAGTATATTTTTCTCTGCAAACTGCACATTGGACTTTGAGCGTTACCAGATGGTTGTATTTTGTAAGGAATTCTCTAAGATTATGCTCATCAAGTCCCTGGATGATTGATAAGATAAGGTGTGTGTCTTTATTTTGGAGAAAATTCTTGACTTGTTGTGCAGTCAAAAAGTTTTTATTGTGTTTACATAATGTTAACTTGTTCACCACCTACTGAGTTGTGACTTCCAATCTTTCATATGAATGTGAATATTCCTTTTTGGCAAACAAATTACCTGTGATTGTCTCTAATAGATTACTGCCATTCCTGCCTCATTATTATTTGCTTTTCTTTGAAGTCGTCCTCCTGGACAGACTTTTTGTTTTTTTCTTATCCTGTGAGTTCAGGGTGGACACAGCAGATTGTTTTGACTGCATGTTGATTTGGCAAAGTTGTTTTTATGCCCGATGCCCTTCCTGACACAACCCTGCCCAATTTCTACTAAATTTAACTTCTCTCAATAAACCAATGCGTTCTTTTGTGCCCAATCCAACACCAAAACCACACTCAACTGTTTACTGCACACTGAGTAGCCAAGTGTCCAGGTGCTTTATGCTCAACACAATATTTTTCAATACTGATGCAATTTGTTCCACAGAGACAGTGTTGCCAGAGTCTGTAACTCTGCTCTGCAACACCTTTTTTCAAACTTATAAATCAGATGCAGTTAATTGTGTCTCGGGGCAAGACGCTGAACCCCCAACAGCCCTTTCCCATTCCCAGTCGGTCCCAGCACGGTAGAAATTGGGGAGGGTTGAGTCGGAGGGTGGCGTCAGGAAGTGCATCCGGCGTAAAAACAAAACCGTGTCAAATCACCAATCGGACAATGAATCTGCTGCGACCCTGAACTCACGGAATACGCCGAAAGGACAAAAAAACAAAACAAACAAAAAAACCATTTGCATAGTTTGATGCTACTGATTTACTTAGTCTCGCTGCAAATGGTGTTGTTCAAATAAGACTTACACATCTTAGAGGTCACCAGTTGGTAATGGTAGAATTAAGATTTCAATTTTTTCATGAGCCGTTAAAAAAAATAAATAAATAAAATAAATCAAAGCATCAAGGAAGGAGCAGTGTTCATGGAGCTGTGTAGCACACAAATAAGGACATCCTACATCCTTACAATGGGTGATATGTCTATTTAATATGTGCCAACATCAATGTTTTAATGAGAAAACTAGTAATTCGTGATCAGAACCTGCTAACAAGTTACAGTAAAAAAGAAAATGTAGTAGGACATTATTGCGGCTTCTTTTATCCAGACAATATATAAAATGCTGACTTTGTTCATACTTACTTAATTGAATTCTACTGTTTGTTGCATTAATTCTAACACCATTAGCACAGCGAACTTGTTTCGAGAGTTGGAAAGTGCTTGTTAAAAATATGTGACAGGCTAAATGTGGCGCAGCCTCTAGGTTACCTCACCTCCAGCAGTTACGCTAAATGCAGATGTAAACAGACTCCACTTAGAAACGTTGAAATCAAATCCATACTTCCCTTAAATTACTCGCTCATTTCCCGTGGCAGGTGGTGAAGCTAACGTTAGACTAACGAGAAGTTCTCCAACTCCAGCTCCAGCTCCAGATCGCTGTCACAAATCTGTTAACCGCTCCAAACAACACAGTAAACTCAGCTGTGATTCCGCGGTAACTAGCCGCCACAGGTTCCCCGTGGGTCTCCGTCACACCACGCTGTTCACGTTCAGTTGGACTTCCTGTGTTTCAAAGTAAAAGCATGTCTTCAACGCTTGAGGTAGCTGCAATAAAAGCCCCAATAGCGCCATCTGCTGTGCGTTGAGGGACATGCTGCGCGTAAATACAAAAATACACTGTATTTAATGTGATCTAATCGAATGGCTATAGCAATAAAAAAGGAATTCAACTCATACAACACGTTTTAAAAATATGTCAATAAATGTTTAAAATAAGACATAAACAAGGCATTCGGTGTATACACACACACACACACACACATAGAAAAACGCTGTCTGATAGGCTGCATAAATAGCTGTCGTTAAAAACTTTTGCGTCTAATTTTTGAATTTAATATACGCAGGACTTTGACTCAGTAATGTCAGTTATGTAAGTAACCTTCATTACAAACCTACAGCCAAATTAAATCAAGGTGGTATGTGAAATATTTGATATAACAATTAAGTATTTACTTTTCCATAAGTGTTTATGTAGGTTAATAAATGTAGGTTTTCAGGATTTTGCTCCTCGCAGAGACCTCGCAGAGAGATAAAAGACTTTCATTTCACTGTTTCATTTTAGAAGCAAATATACTGATCCAAAGCAGAGCAACGCATCAGCAACGCATCTGTTTGCGATCCAAACATATAAACACTCATATACTATATACACATTACTATCTCATGGGCTATAAGATCTTCATACACACACACATATATATATATGTATATGTGTGTGTATATATATATATATATATATATATATATATATATATATATATATATATATATATAGAGAGAGAGAGAGAGAGAGAGAGAGAGAGAGAGAGAGTAATACGCATAAATATTTGTTGTATTACTGCTAGGTAGCAAATTTGCAGAAAAACATTGTAGAAAATAATTGGCGCATTTTCAATTTTAGAATAGTTTATTCAAAACATCTTTGTGATCTCTATGATCTTACCATAACCTACTCTGGAGAAGATGTGACAACATTTTTGTTGCCAGCCTTTCGTCTCTACCCCAACAGCCAGCCGTGATCGTATAGTGGTTAGTACTCTGCGTTGTGGCCGCAGCAACCCCGGTTCGAATCCGGGTCACGGCAGGAACTTTTGGCCGTTTAGACAGATCAGCCCCATTGCTTTGTAATTAAGACTCACTACTGTACCTATAAGAATTTCCTTAAACTAAACATATTTTCCCCACGGTCAATTCAGTCCAGTATTGTACAAATATGAGGTACTTGAGCTGTTGATATGTACATTAGAAGTTTGAATGCAATAGTGTGTGTACATTGTACTGATGTAATTCCTTAAACTGTATGACTACTTACCTCCCGTTTGCAGGCAGCTGGAAGGTGGTTAAGTTGCTCAGCCGTATTCGTATAGTACCCTGCGTATAGTAGTATTCGTATAGTACCCTGCGCTCTGGCCGCAGTAACCCGGGTTCGAATCCGGGTCACGACACACCTCTCTGAAAAGGAACACCCATATAATTGTAGGCTTTATTAAAGTTAAATAACTTTTAATTCCCATTAGATAAGATACGTTTGTTTTTACCACGTTTGGCCCGATGGAATGATCTAGCTCACTAAAAATGATCAGAAGTTGTCCACTTGTTTCTAAAACCTCGACAATAATGAGCAAATGAAAAAACAAACTGTGCCCTCAGGCAACCCAAATATGCTGCACAGACAAGCATTGACCGCCAGGTATCGTCATTGAGACGGTGCACAGAGAGAAGAAAAACCCTGTCTGATGCGCAAAGTTAGAAAAACGCTGTCTGATGCACAAAGTTAGAAAAACGCTGTCTGATAGGCTGCACAAAGTAATAGCTGTCGTTAAAAACTTGTGCGTCTAATTTTTGAATTTATAATACACAGGACTTTTATATTGAATGGGGCATTTTTAAGCTGTCATGTTTTAGCAGATTGTGATACTTGTACCTGTGTAATCTTTTGTCTACATCCTTACACTTCTATTCTACTAAAGAGAACACTGCACTTTGTAGTCCAAAACATTCACATTCTAGCTTCACAATTCTATATTCTTTTATTCTACTACTACAGTATTGTATTTTTACCCAGGCTAAAGAAAGGATCAGAGTGGCGCTTACTTATATTTCATAAGTCATAATTTAATTGTTGAATTTATGTTATATTATTAATCTGAATCTGCAGGCACCGGCATGAGATAAATACGGTGAAGCAAAAAATAAAAAATTGCAGTTGGTTAAGAAGCTATTCACAACACTTTCCCTGTGGGGAAACAAAAATGTATATTAAAAAGTACAATGCCTGCATTCACAATATTGTTTAAATAAAAGAGCAAAATATTGCCAAACATGAAGGTACTTTTAATTAGAATACTTGCGTATAACCAGGTGGTTAGTGAATTCCATATCAGGGTTCAATAAAATCTTATAATTATACTGTATCTAGTACTTTTTATCCAATTCTAAAAAGTAATAAACTACTTTAGTTATCATAAAGATTGTGCGAGTAAAAGTACTGTATTTGAAGCAGAATATGGAATTACTCTAGGAAAGTAAAGTAAGAAAAAAAGTAGATGAAAGCTGTAGTTTTAAGAAAAATATTTGAGTAAATGTACTTCGTAACTAACTAACAGTAATAATGAATTGCATCCATTCATTCATGGCCTGCTGTTTGCTGGGCCTCAGGCAAGGCTCTCTCCTCACAGGGAGTAGTTGGATGCCCCCGCCCCCCCCGACCCCGCCCCCCCCGTCGCTCCCTGCAGCAGCCATATTGGAATGCTGGATGTGGAGAGGGGAAGTAGGAACAGAACAGACCCGAAGTGAGAGCAGGGGAGATAGACGGGAGGGAAAAAAAAATAAAAAAAATAGACTATCCACAACTACAACAAGGGTTCTTTACAGGCTGCTAACACCTTCTCACGTCCGGAAAGTCAACACGAAGCTCTCGGACGTCCGGCGGAACAAGTCAATGTGAGTGTTGGTGTGTTTTTTGGGGATTATTTCAAGTGTTGAAGAAATTACAGGATGCGGTTGCTTTAACGTTCGTCCCGGCTGCCCCGTTAGCTTTTCGCTTTCTTAAATATTGGAACTGACGTGTCGTTTTATTTTATTTTATTTTTTTAACTTCATAATAACTGGCAAATATGTGGAAAGTTAGCCTGACTGTACAGCACGGTAACCAGGACGCAGTTTCTTTCCTTTAGTAAGTTGGAGCAGTGGGAGAGTAGAGTGACCTGCCGCCACTCAGCTCGTCGCCACAGTCACATGTGGCGAACGTGGAGGAAGGTTTGTGCTAATCTACGCTAAATAAATGGACCGGATAAACCTACATTAAGCTCCAAAACCTCTAGGTCAATGTTTGCATTTCGCTGAATCACAAATGTGCTAACCTACCTTGACCTGGCTCCCGAACTCCTGCTTTCCGTTCCTGTGGAGCAGTTCTGTTTACTGGTTTTACTCCGTTTGGGTTGAAGACTGCATTAATACATGAGCGTGTTACCTGGGCAGGTATATTTGGATGTTTCATGCACCTGCCAACAGTTAAACCCTTGTTGCTGTTATTAGTTAACCGTGAGTTTTTGCTGCGTTACACAGTTTTATTTAATATTTAATTGAGTATGTTGAGGCTTTCTGCTGCTGTTTATACCAAACAAGTTACCAGAAGACACCGAAATGGGCTGTTCGAACTTTGTCTCTGATTAAACAGTTATTCACTAACTTAATCCATGGTACAGGTCGTTTACATTTCCTTGCCCGCTGGACAAAAACCTTTAAAGCCTGTCCAAGATTTGGTGTGGAAAACTGTTTTGCTTTAATCTTAAGTAGCCAAATCACACATGTGAAGTCACTCAAAGTTCAAAGTTGTTGTCAAATTTGAGTTAATCTTCACAGAAGTATGCTCTGTGTTCTGCATTTTACCACTTTGAAAGTGCTGAGGTGCTGCTGAGCTTTATTCGCCTCTACTTAATAGTCCAGATGCAAGAACATGCTGATGAGTTGAAGTATACTGGGGCCATTGAGGCTTCAGACCGTATAAGAAAAGGAATGGTGGTCTGCATGCTTATACATCAACTGATGGGATCAAGGACTGTGCAGAAATGCTTGTTTCTTAATGGTTTAATTTCTAGATGCACCTCCACAGTTTGGTTACTGTGTCATTTTACAGATTGACTGACTGATTATGTTAGTATAAAGACATATTGGCTCTTATTCAATGGGAAAAGCATTAGGTAGTTGTTTCAGTGTGCAAGCAAAATCTGGGAAATGCTTGTCACCTGAATCATAGCTGTTCTGGTGAGAAGGAAGTCTTTGGCAGGATGATGTCCTGTAGACACTACTTCCTATCCTGCAGCTAGCCAGAGTTTTAATGCTTTGTCCCACATGTTGATAGTGACTAAAGGCTTAGAAAGATGTTTCGCTTTAGTCAATTAGACAGACTCCATTGCATTGTTCTGGGAAATTCCTTTTATATAGATCATCTACTTTTTTTGTGTGCAATTCTGTTTGAGCATTATGTGTTGCATAATCCATATTGTTCATTTATTTTGACTTAGTGATATGTGTCAGTAAGATGTTACTAGAAAATTAGTAAACGTTTAGAGTGAATAGCTATACTTTTATGATTTGATTTGTGTGTGAGTGCGTGCCTGCGTGCGCACCCCCGCGTGTGTGTAAATTGCGAAGCAGTGCAGGAAGCCTGTATTTATAGAAACACTTGACTACACTCAGAGATCTTACAGGAGCAGTCCACTACTTTGCAGAGAGTGCTATGTATTATGTTTTTGTCTTTAATTTCCCCACAAGGTTGTACTGAGTTTTGCTAAATTTGTTATTTTCCTTTTCTATTCTGTGCAGTTATCTACTACAGATTCATACATTTTTAGTCAAATTTTTGCAAATACTGAGAAAAATGGTAGAGAAACATTTAGTGTCAGTAGATTTCAGTATGTGGTGTGACTCAT
Source organism: Channa argus (assembly GCF_033026475.1). NCBI lineage: Eukaryota > Metazoa > Chordata > Actinopteri > Anabantiformes > Channidae > Channa > Channa argus. The sequence continues at coordinate 13,475,781 of NC_090197.1, forward strand.
AATGGCTCTAACTAGTGATGGCAATCAAGGGAGACACTTACTGTGTATGTGGAGGTATGTTGAGGCCCTGAATAAGAGTCTGTGTGTGTCATGAGGAATTCATGATACCAAATGAAGTAACTTGTGGGGTGGGAGCAACTCTATTGGTTTCTTTGCAGTTTCAGCATTTGCAGCAATTGCTGTTTTCCTACCAAACTCAGCGGCCGTGTTTTTTCCAGTGCCTACTGCCTAAATAAATGCAGGTGTGAGCAGGTATAAGCTGTTTTCTCATGTCCTCAACGGATGTATGAATGCAGTTTGCTAATTCACCTCAAGACAAAAAAAAAAAAAAAAAAAAAAAAAAAAAGCATGAATGAACAGTGGAACTCAGTAACTGGGATTCTTTGTTTTGGTAACTTATTTTGGATATATGAATGACATAGTGTGTGTAGGTGCAGTATGTGTGTGCATATGTCTGTGTTTGAGCAAGTGCTGACATGTGTATGTCCTCAATCTATAAATTAAACTTCTGTCTTCCGCTGAGCTTATTCCCCAGCATCCTCCTGCTTGTGGTTTCAGCTGCAAAGGAAACTCCGTATGTGTGTGTTTGAAGACGGGAGGCTAATGAAGGTCCGTACACTTTGATTCTGGGTTGGTTGCATTCAGGAAGCAACACACACACCAACACACATACTCTGTCTCTCTCATAGTGCAGTTACTGTACATCCTAAAACATTCTGCATCCCTCAGGAGCTGAAAGAAAAAACGCCTTCTTCCTCTCTGCAGCAGGAATTCTACTGAGACCTCTCTAAGTGTTTGTGTGTATATGTTTGTGAATAGGTGCACTTTGGTAATGGTGCTTTACCCAAGATAGCATAAATAAGCATCATCTTAGGCTTGTCAGCTAAAAGTTTCTTTGAACTATTAAGTTGGTAAGGCAATGTGTGTATGGGCTGGTATTTGTGTGTTTGCTAATTAAGGTGGAATTGTACAGTAAGACAGTGGACACCTGCCACTTGCAGTGTCTGCGTGCATTTGTTACCTTGGCATAGTATATGTGTGCTTATTATACCAAAAAATAAAATTCAATTGTATTGCTGACATGGTATCAACCTTTGATATTTAGATGATTGTGAGTTGAGTTTTCTTCTGGGGAAGAAACTGTTGCTTTGGTGAATCTCTGACTGGAATTTGTTTTAGTTTACGGACCACATAAAGCCTTATCCATTTCTTTCCTTTTATTTATTTTATTTTTAGATTTATCAGTGGTCTGTATTGTATAATTAACGCAGATACTATTAAATATCACTGACATAGGAGACGTGTCTAAAATGCCATATGTGTGATCTTCCAAGCATTTGCAATGGAATTCACCATACATACATACATACAAACATACATGGGCTAGCTACTTCGCCAAAGCCATTTCTGTAAAACATTATATAACCTGATATAAATTTTAAAAATATGTGTAGTTGGATTGGCAATTTGTATGCCAATTTATACAGACAGGCAGGTATTTTATTTACAGTTTTACATTTCTCATTTGTTCAAAGTTACAAAACATTTAAACAAGTTAAATAGAAGACAGCATTTTTAGTGGGTTTTCTTAGCTTTACTGTACAGTTTACAGTTGCTTTAGTGTGTGTGTGTGTGTGTGTGTGTGTGTGTGTGTTTGTGTAGATGGACTACTGTGCAGAATAGTTTGCCTACTGTGTGCGCTGAAATTTGCTACAATGACAGGAAATGACATCATAGTTAATGACTGTCCTCCTTTGGGGATACACACAGATGCCCGCACACACATACACGGGCACACAGACGATGAACATAACCCACAAACATCTGAAGTAAGGCGTCTTCCGTCATGCAGGTCACTGGTGCAGTACATCAGCTAGTGATTAATGGAAGTGGGACATAGTGAGACCCTCTGGTGTATATATGTACAGTATGTATAGGTAAACTCTGAGCAAACCCAGATGACTTGAAAAATGACTGTTCCCATTGGTTTACAGCAGCATATACTGTATAAAAGTTTTTCCTCTCGCTCTCTGTGTTGTGTTTGAGAGTACAGTAGGCCTGATGACATTGCAGTGAGTCAGAGTGGGTAAGAGAGAAAGAAGTAATTGTTGGGCTTTGTTATATAGACAGAAAAGGGGTGGGAGGAGAAAGCTGGGTAGAGGAAAAGTGAGCTAAACTGAAAGGGAGCGATGAGGCAATAAGATGAAGAGAAGACGAAAAGGCCCCAAGATTTATTATATCCATAGTTTGTAAACGCTTGGAAACATTATCTGTGTGTAGATATATTGTGTCACTACACATTGATCATGAACCAAACTATCTACTTTTGTCTTCATAGGCAGGATGTTTCATTTGTGAACAGAAAAAAAAAACATTGATGGTAGTTTTCCTTTACCCCTACTGTGCATTGTCTCTTTGTTCAGCTGTTGAGTTATGTCTCAGGACACATCTGAGACAATAAATGCACATTGTTTAAGCGGTAAAATACATGGGTCAGAGTATTGATTAAACCATAAAAACTCCAGAGCATAAATGATGCTGTTCAGGATGCTTATATTCCCTTTAACACCAAGTATTTTCTTCCTGGGGTGTTATATGCTGGACAAATTTCCCGATTGATGCAGTGACTTCCTGGAGTCGACTGGCAATCTGTCCTAGAAGAATTTCAGGCATGGTGGCAAAAGGCTCATAGAGGGTTTTCGTACATGTGCTAAAATATTAAGTTATTAATTATGTCACACAACACAGAACTTATGATTCACCTACGGCTTGAGTTTGACCCATACCCTGTATGCCTGGGTCACTGATGCTTATGCTAACACGTCTTCTACCTCTCTCCTCTCTTTCTCATCTTCACTTGTCTCTGGAGTTTTAGAGACAAGTTATTTTTAGCTGATTGTCCCCTGGCTTTCTTTTCTTAGGTGGTGCCATGCTCACAGTAGAATTAATAGCAGTCAAATAATTAGATTTTACTCATGTTAGTTGAATGTACTAAATCTTCACTACAACACAAAGAATGCTAAACTATTCTGACTCTAACTACATGGTAATATGTGAATTATTGAAATTGAAAAACACAAGAATACATACCATAAATGTATTTTAACCTGAAGAAGCCTGAATAAAAAATCAATGAAAATAACACCTTGTTTCTATCAACCTCTGGGTACAGATAATATCGATTAAAAGGGGTATTCTCAGGCCACTCTCATTAATCTTTTCACATATTACTGCGTTTGGTTGAAAAAAAAAAACAGAGTGAATTTATTCAGAAGTAAATTAAATTAAACCACGGAGGAGAGACAGAGAGAGATCTGACAGAGAATCCCATACTCAAATGATTAACTTCAAATTAGACTATATTGGATGGTATTAGATTTCCAAAACACCTTTCTGGCAGGAGGTCTCCTTAGCATGACAGCCTGCCAGGCCAGTGATAATATAGGGAAAACTAGTGTGTTTTTTGTACAGATTAAATAAATGAGACAAAACAGGTTAAATTGTGAGATTTAGAGCTGACAGATGGGTTTTATTACTTTAACAAAGTAGCTAAACAAAGCTCATTGGCTTAATCATTGCCAGAGAGGCACAGTGTTTTTTTTTTTTTTTTTTTTTTTTCTTTTGGTGTTTGTTTTGTCTCTAACATTGCAATTCAGTCATTGGGCCAAATACTCTACACACTGTTTAAAGACAATAAAGAATATCAAGCTGCTATATTGAGGGACTGGTTAAAACTAGAAACAGAAACAAGACATTACTTAGTCAGAGAGAGAGACAGTAAGAGATCATCAGTGTCTACTGGGCAAGTCCTATGACCTCATCTCTTTTGTAGATTCATGCCCAGCCACACACAGAGACACAGTTTAACAATGAAACACCTGGATACAAGCCATAGGTATGACATCACTGACTGGTGTGCCTCCATTAACTGGAACTGCTGAGTTCAGATATTGGTGTAATGCCACAGTGTGTGACGGCCTGTGTGATTAATCACCAACAGATACTCATGTATAAAAGGCAATTGAAGAACTGTCTGTCTTACTCTGTTTGTGTTTGTTTATAATCAGTAATGTTGGAATTACAAACGGAAATTTGATGCTTGAAAACAGCATTTGACTTTCTCTATGCTGAGAGGTTCTGGCAAAATGTTTGCTGACTTTGGAAAACTTAAAACTATGAGTAGATTATACAAAGTGCATTATGTGGATGGGTGTAGAGGTTTTGTTGTTTTTCATGATTTATAATTCGAATGTTTAAGCAGAATGGAGATCATAGAGAACCCTGTGGCCCGTGAACTAAAGGGAAAAGGGCCTTTTGGAGTTTTTTCCCTCAGCAGCATGTTTGTTCTTGACTATATGACATTTGAAATGTATTACCTCCAGAGGGCGATGTTAATACACCAGTTCATCCAGCAGGAACAAAAAGCGAGAGACAGAAGGACAGAGCTTAGATCTATCTTCTAAATGAGAGTCAGAGTATGGTGTGTATGTGTGAGTGTTAGTGTGTGTGTGTGACATCTTGGCCTACTAATCCAGTGGCTCATTAATCTGCTTTACTCCTGCAACTCTCATCTTGTATATCTCCCTGTATGTGTGTGTCTGTCTGCCTTTTAGAGTGAAAAAGGTCATGTGGATAGCTTCACTTGAACAATTCAATTTAAGCTTATTAACAAGTCTACTAAGCATCAGTGAGTTAACATAATAATATATTGTAATAATATTAATTTAGCACTAAGCACCACTGTACCTGATTACAGCCTAACGGAGCTGGTGAACCTCAGTCTTGTTGAAGCCTAAAATAACACATTCCTATAAATTATATATGTTTACCTGTGAGCATGTTTAAATTATATCCTATGTTATTGATTATTAAGTACTTGTCATGATTCAGGCCTAGATTGAAAGTAAACTCTCCAGAAATAAAAATAAAACTGCGCAAAATGGGTTGAGGTGGATTTACCCTCCTTTATGCCTCTTCATGTGGTTTGACTACAGTATAACTAGATTAAGAGTGCACACATACAATCAGTAAAACAATTCACTGCTTTTTCCCATGACCCCATTTCCTTTTGTTTTTATATTCGTTCTGAAGTTGAGGATCTCTGTACAATAGTGTTGAGTTGTGATCAGTGTGTCATGACTAACTTAGTAGCACCTCGGGGATGAATTTGTGTCGGAGAGGCAGATTAGCCAAAGGCAACACAGCTCACATACATATTGTTTAAATAATCCACACTCTTGGCCCTCTCTTGTTATGTCATTTTCAGCACCAACTTTGAACCTAAATTCTTTCCTTTTGTCTTTAAATGCTTTTTTCCATTTTGTTCAACTGCCTTTTTTTTGTTCCTCACTTCCTTTTTTGTAGTTGTCGCTTTTTTCTTTTTATATATCTTACTATGTATTTTCCTCCACACATGCTTTTCTGTGTCTCTTGTACATCTGGCTCTCTTTTCCTCTCCCCCTCTATCCTCCCTTGGGAGACAAAGACACCCTCCCCCTCCCACCCTCTCCCTCCTTACTCCTCTTTTTCTGTCTTCCACCTCCCTCCCCCTTTCGGACTCGTATACCCTACTGCTTCTCTCACTCTTGTTCTCTCTCTCTCTCCCCCCCCACTCTCCTTTCCCTCTTCTATGTACTTGCACTGCTCTGAATGTGTGTGACTGTGTATTAGTAGCAGTTGCCGTAGTAGAGGAAGCAGAGGGAGGAGGCTGGGTTCTAAGCTTAAGCTGACATTAGCCATCATTAGTGACTTAGCTGGCTAGCACATCAGAAAGACCACAGAAGCACAGGGTTTTGGCTTTTTCTAATTTAGTTATCTGTCAGGGGATTGCATTTTATTTCTCATCTCCTGTCTTTTCCTCTGGACTAAATGGAGGGACTGTATCATGGTAAGAGTGGATTTTTATCATTCTGTATTACGAGCAGCTGGATGCATGTTTGTGAAATAGTGTTATTATATGTGCACTTAAATGTATGAATGAAACCATTTTAACTTTTAGCTTTTTGCCATAAACAATATTTGTATTATTCACTGCCTTTAAACTTAAACAATTATGTGTGAACTGTCTTTATATGCAATACCAACATACTGTAGATATGTGTAGACATGTATTGGAAAGGCTTAGTTATAGTTGTACATTTTAGGTAAAATCACCTTCAAATACTGTTGCTGGAAAAAGTAGAGATGAAAAATGTTGATTACTGTAGTTGTAATGATGATGATTTTAATAAGAAAAAAATATATTTGTGATAAATAATACAAATTTGTAGTGATGATGATGAAGTAGTGGAGGAAGAGGGTTACAAAATAAGTTTCTGGCAACTGATCTTCTCTTCTATTTTGTTGACTTCTTTTGTCTTTGTGATGGAGGTGTGTGTTTTGACAAGTGAGTTGCATGTGTGTAGGAGGTTTCAACTTGAAGTGTGCAACGATGACAGGAGTTAGCACTGGCTGTGTGTTTAAAGCATCATATGTGAGGGAGAGAGATTTGTGTATTGAATTAGGTTGAGTTGTGTTCAAATGTTGCAATCTTATGCAGAACATGTGTTAATGTTAGTGTGTATTTGTATACAATGTGTGTAAATATAAGCTTGAAGTAACAATCCTGCAGAATTTTGATTTTACGTTATATAATTGGGCAGCATAGTGGGGGAGTGGTTAGCACAGCTGCGTAACAACTAGAAGGTCCCCGGTTCAAATCCCGGCCGGATGCAGCCTTTCTTTATGGAGTTTCTAGTTTCTTCCCGTGCTTGCATGGTCTCCTCCCTCAGTCCAAAGATTTGCATGTTAAGTTAATTGGTGAGTATATTGCCGTAGGTGCCATTGTGAGTGTAAATGGTTGTCTGTACGTGGTGGTTGTGATTGTCTGAGGTAAACTAGAAACCTGTCCAGGGTGTACTCCACTTATAAAAGCTGCAGTGGGCTCCAGCTCACTGCGATTTCAACTGTTTAGAGATAATGTATGAATGGATAATCTATATTTTACAGTTTTAATAAGACGATCTTGGTTCACAAATTCATGTAAATGTGATGAACTGAAAGCAAATGTACAACTTCCCTAGTTCATTCAAACAGGGCTCTGCACCTTTTATTTACCTTTCAAATAATTTATCCTTATCTGGTCAAACAAATGCAGCTTGTACAGTAGTTTGCTTTACTCACTTATTAGTATTGTGTAGTATTTTGATCTTTTAGGAAACCAACTATCATTTTAAACCCATTTTACAAACGGACTGTGTGGATGCGAATGATTTCTTCTCCACTTAGTCAGCTGCATGTTCCCATCTGTAGCCTTTTGTTACGCACATGTGCTGTTGGAGAAAGATGATTTTAAAAACCTGGTTAGGCCTATTCATGGCAAACAAATTGGTGTTCTCTGACAGAAACGTACTTGTGTAAACCCGGTTTCCTTAATCCCCTACCCTGATTTCAGAAACCAGCTTTCCGGTTTGCATGACACTTAAGAAATCCCCTTTCTCGAGAAAGCAGACTGTAAGCTGGATCACTTAAGGCAGAATGGCACTGTGGCCTGACAGCTAAAAGGTTGTGGGTTTGCGTCCCTAGCCGGCAGTGGGAGTTTGGAGTTTTGTGTGGAGTTTGCATGTTCTCCCTGTGCTTGCATTGTTTTTTTTTTTTCGGGTACTTCAGTTTCCTCTCAAAGTCCATGCATAATATGTAATTGGTGACTCTTAATTGCCAGTAGGTGTGAGTTTGAGCAGGAATATTTCCCACAGCAATATTGTGCCTCTTGTGTGTGCTGATCACGCACTAAAACTGAGCAGGTTTTTGCCAGTGAGGGCATTCTCACTTGGACAGTCTACAGCTGTGTGCTAGATGTACGAAACACTACTTCAGACAATTTCTCCTGCCATTTTCTGGAGTCCATATGTGGAACAAGTTTATGTTTGTGCTTTTTACACAGACTCTTGTTGAAATGTGACCATGTTTGAAATTTGTCTCTTAAATTTAAATCTTTCTGGAGACCAGACTAAGCAGTCTCTAAATTCAAGCTTAACTAAAAAATATGAAATTACCTCTATAGACAGTTTTTGGTTTGTCCTCCGGTAAATAATGGCGGCCTCCATAAGCAGCAGGACCCGCACCAATTTAGGTAGCATACTGCATAACAACTGTAGCTCAGTTGGTAAGGCAGTCATCCATACCACAGGGAAAATGGTTCAACTCCTGGTCCCGTGTGTGTGTGTGTGTGTGTGTGTGTGTGTGTGTGTGTGTGTGTGTGTGTGTGTGTGTGTGTGTGTGTGTGTGTGTGTGTGTGTGTGTGTGTGTGTGTGTGTGTGTGTGTGTGTGTGTGTGTGTGTGTGTGTGTGTGTGTGTGTGTGTGTGTGTGTGTGTGTGTGAACAATTCTTATTTCCAGGTCATTTTATTAATGTGCAAACATTTATAAATACTATTGTCTTTAATACTCAATTTTTGCTAATATATCTCTATAAATCTGACTGTATCTTTTAGCTATCTCACCAGTCCATTTGCCCTCAGTCTGTTGTGTTGAATTATACATGGTGTATCTGGTGTAAGTGTGGTACATTAAGATGATTATTATCACTGCACCTTAAATATACACACTTGAGTGAATGAGTGTGTCACAGAGTGTGCACTTGTGCACATAAATGTGTATGAGCAGTCATGCATTAGTGTGACCTTATTATGTTGCTTGCATGTAGGACTTATCTGGAGTATGCATCATCTGTTTGTGTGTGTTTGCTTGCCTGTATGCAATGCATTTTGTTGTCTTAGTGTCAGGTTTTGAAAACTTTGTCTGCGTTTTTCTGAATCTTAATAATTACAAGAAAACCCACTTGCTTTTTTCCGACTTGTCCCCCATCATATGCAATAATTTTTACTTGGGTCAAAATCAAAATGGTGCAAATACCTTATGCAGGTAGTGTGCCTCAAATGTTACGTAAAATATGTGTGAGATCCAGAGTCATATACAATGCAATTCTAACCAGAGGGTATCACAGATGTATACAGTTGAATCCAGATGTATACATACACTGTACAAAAAGACAGATGTTACTTTTTTATTTTTTAACTGCCTGACATTAAATCAACTAAACTTTTCCTGTTTTAGGTGAGGTAGGAATACCAAAATAAATTCTATTTGCTAAATGCCAGAGTAATGAGAGAAAGAATTTTGTTTATTACTTTTTTCAAAGCCAGAAGTTTACATACACAAAGATCACTACGCCTTTAAGCAATTTGGAAAAGTCCAGATGATGATGTCATGGCTTTGGAAGCTTCTTATAGATTAATAGACAACATTTGCGTTAATTGGAGGCACAACTGTATTTTAAGGCACATCTCAAACACACTGCTTCCTTTTGTGATATCAAAGGCATAGTGATCTTTGTGTATGTAAACTTCTGGCTATGAAAAAAGTAAAATAACAAAATTCTTTCTCTCATTACTCTGGCATTTAGCAAATAGAAATTATTTTGGTATTCCTACCTCACCTAAAACAGGAAAAGTTTATCATGGGAAAATCTAAATAAATCAGCCAAGACATCAGGAAGAGAATTGTGGACCAGTCTAGGTTCAACCTAGGGTAAAATTTTTAAATGCCTGAAGGTGCCATGTTTATCTGTTCAAACTATTATATGCAAGTATAAACACCATGGGAATGTCCAGCCATCATACTGCTGAGGAGGGAGACAGGTTCTGTGTCCCAAAGATGAACGTGCTTTGGTGTGAAATTTGCATATCAACCCCAGGAAAAAAGCAAAACAACTTGTGAAGAGGCTGGGTCAGGCTGGTGTACACTGGGACAAACACCTTAATTTTTGGAGACTGCTTTGTTCTGTGGTCTGATGAATGTAAAATTAACTGTCTGGCCGTAATAACTATCGTTACATTTGGAGGAAAAAGGGGGAAGCTTGAAAGCACGGTTGAACACCATTTTAACCGTGAAGTATGGGGGTTGCAGCATCATATTGCGTGGGTCTTTTGCTGCAGGAGGGACTGCTACACTTAAAATAGATGGCATCATGAGGAAAGAACATTATGTAGAAATATTGAAACAACATCTCAAAACATCAGCCAGGTTGTTAAGGCTTGTGTGGAATTAGATCTTCCAAATGGACAATGACCCTAAGCATACTGTGAAATTAGTTACAAAGTGGCTGAAGGACAAAGTCAATGTTTTGGAGTGGCCATCACAAAGCCCTGATCTTAATCCTTTAGAAAATTTGTGGGCAGAGCTGAAAAAGGTGTGTGGCAAGGCCGCCTACACACCTGACTCATTTACACCAGTTCTGTCAAGAGGAGTGGGCAAACATTTCAGCAAACTATTGTGAGAAGCTTGTGGGAGGATATCCAAAACATTTGACCCAAGTCATACAGTTCAATGGCAATGCTACCACATGCTAAGGAAGTGTATGCAAACGTCTGACTCTCATTATTCTGGCATTTAGCAAATATAATTAATTTTGCTAAGCCTAACTGACCTAAAACACAAAACGTTAAGTGTAATTTAATGTCAGACAGTGAGGGGGGGGGGGGGAAAGGTTAAGTGTCTTTTTATAGACTGTATGTAAACTTCTGGTTTAAACTGTACCCGCACACATGTACACCCACATGCGAGTGTGAGCCAGCTCAGCTTGAAGGCTTGCCATCAGCAGGGAGAAAGAACGGCTGTCTGCTCTCCTCAGGTTAATTCAGTTGATTCATATTGAAGAGGTGTTTTATCTGTTGTGGGAAAAGCACATCTGTCTCCATTTCTCTTCAGCCAGTTAAATGTGTCAGTGCTGCACTAAGCTGCACTGCTTTAACTGCTGTTTAGCCAATGTAACAGTTGCATCAGCCTTTTCATTTTACATATATTCATTTCACATACATATACAGTGCATGTTAATCCCAAACACCGAAGTCTGGTTCTGCCATCCTGTTCGGAAGGGTTACTAGACACAAAGATACGGATTAAATAGAAAACACCTGGGTGTAATGTTAAAACATGTTATTTAGCTCTGATAACTGTAATTTCATTTGATGAGCAGATGGGCTTCTTAACAGAGCACAAAAAAATGTTGCTTTTCAACCTCTCTGTTTGAGACTTTCTTGATTTTCCTTTGTAACTGTCTCCACCTTTAAGAGATCTCTCAATATATTATTTTCAGTAAGCTACTTATCTGAACCCAGTAGTTTTAACACCACTGCATAGCAGACACTTCATTGTTCTGTCTAATTACTGTCACCCCTAAACCTCAGGTTAGCAGTTATATGCAGCTTGAAGACATTCAGCCTGAGAACAATGTATATGTGTGTTGATATATATTTGTAAAAGTGCGCGCATTGGTAGGACCACCATGCAGCAGTCAGAACGTACTACCATCACAAATCTGAATCTGAAACATTCGGATTTATCCAAATTTGTTTACCGTATCTGTTATGCTTATTTCTTTGCTGAAAGCTGTAATTCTGAGGGAGATTTTGTTTATTAATAAGACTCAGTCTTTATGCCATCTGAGAGTAGGTTGTGTATGAACGCACAGTAAGAAAACAGTTGGTGTGACTGAAACAGCACAGTTCGTTTAAAATGTCTTCAGCACCAGTCATCTCTTATTATTTATTATTGTGAATTTAGTGATTAATATTAAGTAATAACTGCTAGACCGCACAATTTGTCTTTAACATTTTGCACCTATTGTCTTGTTTCTTGTTCTTGACATGCTATTGAAGAGCAGGTGTTTTGGGCCACCTGCCAGCCCACAAGAGTGAGTGAGTTTGTGTGTGACTCGGTGTGTGTGTGTGTAAGAGCCGTGGCCCCTTTGATATATGTGCAATGAAGGCTGTTAAACAGGCTGAAAGACTGATATGTAATTAGCACTGATGGCACAATGCATGGAAAAAAATGATTGGTTTTACAAACAATAAAAACAAAAAAGCAAAAATGCATGTTAACAAAATATTTCAATATAACGTGTTTTAAATAATAGAAAAAAAAGGTGCAATCTTTATACAACAGCTCGTCTGATATTGTTTCTCATAGATGAAAATGTCTGTCTTTAGTCTAGACTCCTGGGTATCAAATAACCTACACAGCACTCTAACAAGAGAGACAAGCAGTTAGAGGCTGCTTCCACGAGACAGATGGTGTTATCCATTTCAGATCACTGTGTGTTATTATATTTAAAGTCTGAATCTGCCATCATTTATGAATTTATTTTAGCCACTTTCTATAGTCAAGAAATGTAGTTACATTTGAAAATTATTGTGCCTCCAGATTTAGGAGAAATCATTACATATGAATAACTAAGGTCATCATAAACTTACAATATCTCTTTGGGCAGCAGAATGGTCATACTTAAATTTTGACTTCGCTGCAGACCAAGTAAAGACAAAATGAAAGTAGATTATACATGAAATTGTTCACACTTGCATTATCTTATTTTAAAATTATCTACATGGGCATATAATCCAAAATTTACTAAAAACCTCCTGGTTTTAGATTACAGTGGGTTTGTGTATAATAAACTCGCCACGAGTCATCTTCTTTGCAATTCTTTTCTTTGTGTGGATTTTCCACTACCATATTATCATATATGTTGACATTCCTGCCATCATTGTACAGTGTGTGTGCATATGCTTACCCAGTATTTATGTGTACATTAGGATGTCTATAGCACTCAAGCACTTATCCTCATCACTTCCTCTTACACCCAGCTCTCCCATTGCTCTAACTGGGTATCAAGTTCCCAGAAGGTTTTTCTGAGGCTTCCTGTGGGAATTTGGGATCTGTATAATGTAGCCTTTTAGTCTAGCCACTCACTTGCAAAAGAAATCAACATTTGCTTCTGTAAAGTATTGAAAATGTATAGTTAAATATTTTCACCTAAGAAGTGTTGTTTTGCATGCTTAAGCGTTGTCAGTTTGCAATGCATTTACTATTTCTACATTATAATGTAATTTGCCTGCATGCAAATGGAGAAGCGTGTGTCACCATGATACTGTTGATTTAAAGGTAAAACCTACATAACTAAAAACGCAAGGTGGGTCGACTCATAGCCCACTCAGTGTCATATACTTTTGTCACAACTTCTAACCATTGAACAGTAGTTCCGTTTCCCCATTTTTCAAAATTAGCTCTTTTAAATCGGGAAGCATATCTGGAGGGAGGAGTAAATTGTAGTACCAATGAACAGTTGATTCAACACCATAACAATCAATATTGTGTTGAAATGTTAACAGAATATTGATTTTTAAATCTATTTGATTGGATTGTTATTGTAGAGCAGCGATAGCATGTTCTCTGTGTACACCTGCTGTGGATCTTCATTTTAACTTCAATTATTATTCTATGCTGATGTAAAGAGTTCCTTTTTTCAGTCGCGCACAATTAAACAGACCATGTAACTTTGGTATTTGTCCATTTGTCTTCCAGATATTTCAAGGATTGGCTTCTACACAGGTAAGTAGTTGACCCTCAAAAATCTAATGATCTTTCCACTGCTTTATTTACTCATAAATTGTTTGTAGCTGCAAGTTATTGTGTGATTATGTGACCACCAGAGGTTCTCAAAAGGGACAAATATATTATGACTGTTAATGTGTAAAGCCCTCTTTCTTTGCTTTTAAGTTGATGATAGTTAAGGATGTTTTCAAAGGGCTAAGCAATAATTTTAGCAGTATTACTCTGACAAAGTATTGTAAGACTGCTCTATTGAAAAAATCTGAATCAAATGCACTTCTCAGTAAAAAGTTTCAATAATGCTAGGACGGTTTAAAGTCTTTTCAGTCTGTGACATGCTCTGGGCTATATGTGCAATCCAATCCAACTTTATTTATAACGCACCTTATTTTTCTTAACTATGGATATAAGACACAAAAACAAATATAAAAGAAACGGTAAAACACAGTAAACGCCAACTTCTCAGGAGAAGTAATGTGTTTTAGGGGAAGATTTAAGAACAGGAAGTGAGTTGGCCTGGGCAAGGGCAACTTGTTTCACAATTTTGGGGGAGCAACTGAAAATGCGTGGTCACCTCGAAGCTTCCTCTTCTTCTTAGGGACAACTAAAAGTGAGCGATCTTCTGACCTGAACAGTAATGTGCTCTTGTTTTTTTGTACCAGATGAAGCTAAACAGCCACGTTTTTAACTAGCTGTAGCCGAGCAAGTAACATCTGGCTAAGCCCAACACAAAGTGCGTTGCAGGAGCCTAAGTGAGTTGTGATAAATGTCTTCTTTAATCCACTTCATTGAAGTAAAATTGATTAAAAGACCAGTTAAAATAAGTCAAAACCATGTAAATTACATGTCTGTAATGAGTATAGGTGTTAAATTGGAGCTTAAGTTTCTGATACTTTTGTTATATGTTGATGCTAATGAGAACATATACAGCCCACACATATGTTTGAGTCATATTTGTGAATGCGTAAGACATTTAAGGCAAGCGACATTACACAAGGAGTGTGTGTAGCCATCGACGTACCCAGAGTGACAGTGTGTAACTACTTGTAATCTTCACACCATAGACACCACAAACATAATATGCATCTTGAAGACAGTAGAAAGAACAAATCTATCCCCCAACAACCCCAGGGTGTTTTTTTTTCCCTCTGAAATCTTAACAAAATAATTAAGAATAAGTAGTGGTGCATGTTGCTGTATCATGATATGAGGTATATGCCCTAAAAGCATAACTTGCTGGACCGTATCAGATGAATTAACTCGCCAGTTTTCTGCTTTTTGTAAATATCACAAACCATCTCTGTTGACCATTTGACCTAAGACTCAATACACAGTTTTTAACTTACACATGAATAACCCACATCTCGATGAGCTGACTTTAAAGCTTTTTGCTCTGTCCAACATTATGATCATTTAGACATTTCCACATTTCTCATTGTATTGTACCATTCACAGTACATGTTGTCACCTGTGAGGAAGCAAGACGATAACAATGGAATTGTCTTTACAGAGGCATAGGTGGACAGGATGTTCAAGGGTAATGCCAGTGTTTGTGAGCTTATTTAAAACACCAGTTTGTTTGTTTTTTATTTTGCTTGTAAAGGCCTTTTAGACTGGTTATTCATTATTAAAACTTTTGCAGGCATACATCAAAGTAGCTTTTAGGGTTTATACACATCTTTGCAGTTTTTAAATATATTTGCATTTAGTAGTTTTGTTTCTACTCCTGCTAAAATAATTGTCTTCATACACTGTACATGGTCTACAATGAGAGAGAGAGAGAGAGAGAGGGAGAGAGAGGGCTTTGGCTTTGTCCCAGAAGAGCTCTTCCCATTCATGACAACATCCGGCCCTCTGACAAAGGCTTTCAGTATGGCCCACACACTCCCAACCAAAACCCCCTACTCCCACCATATTTTCATAACAATGGTCAATGCCTGAGATGGAGCACAAATTATAGGACACACACACACACACACACACACACACACACACACACACACACACACACACACACACACGGTTTTCATGTGACTGTGACTTTTCTGTGTGAATGTTTTTGTTCTAGAAAAGATTAATGGCGACTAGCATCTGGTTAGCAGTAACACACAGCAATAGGTGCCAGTTGCTTGCAGTGTAAATTTACACTTCAGCTTGAAGATGAGCCCTCAAGGCATCACCTCAGCAACTCTGATACAAGAGAATTGTATGAGCCCCCAAAATCCAGGGTGAATGACTGACTAAATGTGCAATATGAAGCGTGATTGACTAATTAAGAGAGTTTAGACGTGGATTGATTGTTGCATAAACTTTAGGTGGTACGCCAAAGAGCAAAAAGATTTAATTTTTTTTTCTGTTCACTTTTTATTTATCTTGGCTCTTCGGTCCTCCACAGACCTACTGTATTCAAATAATGATATGCATATTTTGGTTATTTGCTTCTATCTGGCTTGGTTAGTGGCTATAACTATTGACTTTTATTGTAGTTTAATCCTCCAATAAATAGTTTGCTCTTTAAAATAAAAAACATCTGTTGTTTCCCATAACCTAAGGACATATATTGCTTGTTTTATTTGCTAATATTCAAAATCTTAAATAGGAGTAAGATTTTAGAAGATAGAAGCTGCAAACAGAAAATGTGTTTTTTTGTTTTTTATTTGTTTTGTTTGTTTGCTTTTTGGATTGATAAACAAGTTTTGGGTGTTGGGTCACCTTCTTTAAAGAAGAGAATATTTGTATCAGGGAGATATCCAGCTTTAAATGGCCTTTTTTGTAGTAATAGATAATGTGGGTAATGGACACTTTATTGTTCTAGCCAGTGATTGATGATAATGCTCCTGTTTTTACATGCTTTTATCTTAAGTAAATACATAAATATCATAAACTTATATCATAAACTTAGAATATGTGCTTTTAATAATTCCCATTCAAATAGTGTCCTTTTTCTTTTTGCTTCATTATTGTTAATGGTTGAAGATGAAGGCTTCACTGAAATCAGCGTCATATGCAGTGGGAGGGGTTTATAATGAATGGAAACGACCGGATTAGCATATTGAAAATTTGTAGCTCCTCCTGCTCTTCCACAGCCCTCTCTCCCTTGATCTCTCTTCATTCCCCACTCAACTTTCTTTCAGTTCTGTTGCTCTGTCCTCCTTTTCCTCTCATTCATCCTGAAACAATTGCTGCATTTCTCTGTCTCTCTGTGTCCCTGTGTGTCTGCTTCCTTTGTTTATCTGGCTCCCTCTTTTCGCTCGCTTTCGGCTTCCAAGAGAAGAAGATAACTTCTTCTGTTTAAGCATAGTAATTGTCTCTCCTTCTCTGTGACCACTTACTGACTGGATATGCATTTGGATCTGCACTGTACAAGTTGGATCTGGCTTTGAATTTTTGCTGGAGAAGCAGTTTTCTCACCATCGCAGAAACGCCACTGGATGAAAAAGACACAAATTCTCTCCTGATCGAAAGTCTCTCGACACTTCCACGGCAACTGTGTAACTATGGAGTTCAGGCATGGGGCAGAAATCTGGCAAAAAACAAACAGTGTTTTTTTGTCAGAGAGAGCCTGCTGAGGAGCAATTCAGAAGTGAAGAGGAAAGAAAGTAGAATGGTTGGTGGATGAAAGTAACTTTATATCTCGGGAGCTTTTTTGTCTCTGGATACGAGGAAAATGCTAAGAAGACAAAGATGGAATTATCAAAGATGGAATTGTCAAAGATGGAATTTTGTTGATGGATGGACGCTTTTTATGTATTCACAGTGGGAGTGGATTCTGTAGCATTTTCACACTCCATGCAGTCAAGACACTGGAAATCTGCCTGTATGAGGGTTTCAGCCTCTGAAAGTAACTGTTGGCTAACAAAGCTGTTGACAAAAGTTTAAGATTTCTACCTGTGGGTGTGCAGTATTTGGTTTATGGGAGAGTGTTTGTGCAGTTAGTGTTTATGTAACTTTTGTACACAAGAGGCCCACGTATTGTATGTGATGCGTGGTTGTGAAGCTGCAAGCTGTGTGTCTGTCCTCAGTGCAGACAGAAACAGGAAGGGACAGACATGTGTTTCCATGGCGACAAGTGGGTGTAGCCCCTTCCCCATGTGTTGGGACAGAGGTGCGAATAAAGTCTCCTTTACTCACACACACACACACACACACACACACACACACACACACACGCACACACACGCACACACACGTACACACACACACGTACATGACATATTAGTATGAAGCCCTTCCACCTCAACATGTGACTCCATGGGAACTGACTTTGGTGTGCAGCCAAAGCTACTGTTGCTATGAGAGAGAGAGACAGAGAGCGATAAAAGTGTGAAAAGTCTTTTCTTTGAATAATGTCTGTGTGTTCATCATCTCTCTTTTATTATGTCTTTTTCTCTCGCTTGCTCGCTCTCTGTCTCTCGCTCCCTCTCGAGCTCTGTTTCTGTCTGTCTCTTTCAGGTGTAATTACCTGCTAGGACATATCAATTTTCCTCTAATAGCCACATCAAGACAAGGAAGCAGAAAAGCGGAGAGTGAAAGACATCTTGGTCTCCACACATGTTGACAACAGCACACAAAATGCACACATGCCTTGCTCACTGATACACACACAGTATTTTTGTTGGGCATTCCCATCTACAGTTGCCATGAAATTCCAGGATGTGTCAGGACTTCTTAATCAGGAAAAACGTCATCCTGCGATCCATTGTCTTCTTTGTGTTATGGACACAAATGCTTGCATATAAACCTTGACTTTGATGCACCTTTCTTCTTTGTACTCGTTTTGGTATACTATTGTTCTATTCCATTTTGCTAAAGAAAAGCTGCGCAATGTTAATGTCAAGACGGACATAGCAAATTGTGGAAACAATGACTCAAACCAAAAGATCACAAGTATCTCAATGTGCAACTCACAGCAGAGATAAAAAGAAAGCATTCGTTTAAACCCACCAAAATAGGGGAGAGATTATTATTTGAATAATCCTTTCCTTTTCCAACTTCTTTCTCAGTTTGTCAACATCTTACTTCCTCTTTTCACCTCCCCAGAATATGACCGACACCTAGCAGCAGCAGTGTCAGCAGGGAAAACCATGGCAACGGCCTACCTGGACCCCAACCTTAACCATGCCCTACTGGGAGGCACTAAGTCCCCGCTGAATGCTGGGGGCCCGGACCGAACCATGGCTGGCTCTGTGGACAGGGTTCTTAAAGTCTTCCATTACTTTGAGAGCAACACTGAACACAGCTGCTGGTCATCCAATATCAGATATGGAGATGCAACTGATGTCAGGGTGAGGAAAGCTGTTTTTCCCCCTAAATATGTATGTGGTGTAACTTTGTTTAAATGTACAGCTCAATTTAGGCCCTCAAACATTAATTCCAGTCAGACGCAGGCTCAAAGAGAAGCCTGAAGTTCATCTATAGTTTTCTTATTATCAAAGAAATTCAAGAAAAAGCTCAAAACCTGCTATTCTTTAGACCTTCTCTTAATACTTTTGAGTTTCCTAACCTAGCTTAAACACTAATCCCCAAGTCTATGTATTCCTTCAAAAGAATTTTCAAAATGTTGTAGCCATATTCTTTGGAATGACCCACTGTGAGCAACTTTGGGTTTAGTGCCTTGCAAGAGGAGACTTTGGGATGTAGCCAGAAGGAACCGGGAGTCAAACCACTCACTCTGTGCTATGTGGACAAGTGCCCTACTAACTGAGCTATAGTTGCCCTGCTAAATGGACAATAGTCTGGTTTCTGGTTTTGCACTTTTTTCCTATATTAGAAAATTATATTAGAAAATAAATCTTACCATCATATTTCAGAGACACTAGCTAAAAATAAAACATGTCACCATGTAAGTCCTTTTGTAGCTTTACAGAATTTAAAGACATTTTAGTTTGTCAATTTTTCTCAAATACCAAATATGGCTCATTTATTCCACAGCTACTGAACTTATATGAATTTATATGGTTGTAATGTAATGTTTTGTACAGCGAGTTTGCACAGGATTTCACTGCCTTGTAGAGAGTTGATGTTTGCTGTTTTCCCTCAGCTCAAGGTCCTAGCTCTCTTCTCTGATAAAAGAAACTCAGCACAATGACAAAATTTGGCTTTCAAATGCATATAACCCTAGGGCAGCATCACTGTTGGTGCGTGTATGCCTGTGTATCAGTGAAGGATTACTCAGCAGTATGCTTTTAGATCCACTCCCATGACGCAGAAATGACTTAGTGGTGCTCAAACTTCTCTGGTCATACAGGATATGTAACTGCAAATACCCTTCTTCTTCCCTCCCCTCCTTCTATATGTAGGTCAGACCCCTGTAGCATTTTTCAGTACATGTCAACACAGACGGTTCTCTGAACGTTATCGTGCGTGATGTCTGTCAGCTTGTTTTTGTGGTGATGTCGTATTAAATTACTTGAAGTCACCTACACATGCACATGAGACTGATGCCCCTGTTGACCTGGTGCGAAATGCCAGACTTAAATATGAGCACAGTTGGCACACTGGGGTATGACAGACTGACTACTTCATAGAATTGCTAAATGTTTTTGTCCACTGGGCATCTCTCTGTTTTATTTAATAGTTACCATACTGCTATTCATGTTTTGGGTCACCACAACTAGGACATTACCACTGTTGGTAAAATGTTTAGAATTAAATCTGTTCTAAAATGACATTTTAATTGCATTTTGTATGTTTAAAATTTAAAATAGATGTTAATGTGCATGAAAAGTGATTGAAGATATATATCAATAATGCTAATTCTGCAGGGAATCATTCAGAAGATTCTGGACATCCACAAAGTGCGCTGGACGTCCTGTTTTGGCCTCCGTCTAAGCAACAGTCTGTCCCGAGACCAGGTACACTGGCTCCACCCCGATGTGGGCGTTTCCCACATTAGAGAGAAATACGAACAGGCACGGCCGAACGAGGATTGGAGGTAAGAGAATTGTTTGGGGGTTTTATAAATGTACACCCAATCGGCTGTCATCATGCAGCATTGTTACGTTGGAGATGTGTTTCCTGAAGTAAAAATGCTGCAGTTATAGAAATCAATCAAGTTGTAACTCAGATTGTGGGTATAGCTTGCAAGAACAGGCAAAGTTTCAACTATATCAACATTTTTTTTGTTTTTAAATTTTTTTTAAGTGGCTAGACAGGCTCCTGACCTATGGTAACCTTATTTTAGCTTGCTTGTCTTTAACAAGCATATTTGTGAGAAAAGCTGTGTTTACGCTTTCTGATCAGTTTTATTAAAGTTAGAAATTACTTCTGTTGAAGTCTGTTACTTAAAGAGCTACCCTCAGCAGTCATTTATTGCACATTGGATAATCTAAAACCATGAGACTCTGTTGTTTTCAAATGGAAGGTCTTTTGTGTGTGGTGTGGCTGGTTTAGCAGTTTGGATGTTAATGCACTGCTATATATTACCTTTACTGTGACATTCTTGATGCTAATGCTATTATGAGTTGGAGACCTTTTGGATTATTTACAAAAAGAGAGCGAGAGAAGCAGATGTCTGCTTTGTCTAACTCGGTCAACAACTCTGTCCCTATGCTACTGATGTTTTATTAATCCACTTCATTTATATTAGTGTATATTCCGTTTCCTTCTGTCTGTCCTTAATTGTCATATTTCTTCTCCACTACTCTGCTCTTCCTTTGTTTTTCTCCTGTCTAGGTATGAGTTAAGGATACGATATCTTCCAAAGGGTTTTTTGCAGCAATTTACAGAAGATAAACCCGCACTCAACTTCTTCTATCACCAGGTGCACACACACATACACACACACACACACACACACTCAGAAATGGCACCCAGGCACACAAACACATTTTTTTTTTCTGCCAGCAGCTACCACTGAAACATATGGCATTGCTAGACTGTGTGTGTTTGCTTTTTGGTAATCTAGGTCAGTTGGGCAATGTGTGTTTATGTGTGTGTTTTAGTAACTATATTTTGTGACATGTTTGTTCCTTCAGGTGAAGAATGACTACATGACCGAGATCGGAGATCAGGTAGAGCAAGATGTAGCTCTCAAACTCGGCTGTCTAGAAATTAGGTAAAAAAGTACTGACCATTAGGTCAAGTTTATTGCTTTTGCTTACAATGCATACAGTCCATTTTCTTTTTATATGAAAAGCTAAAAGGTTTGAACTCCAATAGATACTTAATGTGTCTCTCTGATTTCCTAAATAAGTTGGCAAATTTGAGCTCTTCTTGCCTTTGTAATGTACATTTGTGTTTTGTGCAAACACTGAATAAATTTGAAATGTAAATTATTTTAGTAGAGAAAACAAACCGTAAATGTTTATTTTATTGCATGTGTGCTTGTAGTGAGTAAAGCTGATTTTTTTCTTTCCCTTTATCTGTTTCCCACTGATTTTAATTCTAGGAGGTTCTTTAAAGAGATGAGAGGAAATGCCCTGGACAAGAAATCCAACTATGAACTACTAGAGTAAGTATTTTCATTTTGAATATAGTGCTGCAGCAGCAAACACTAGTGTGGCTTCTCAATTTTAATCCAGCTCACACATTTTCTGGCATGACAACCTGTCCTCTACATACCCTGTCTCCACCTAGGAACACGTTTCATAACCCAGCAGTAATGCCAGAAAATTAAATCGCTGAGATTGAAATATCTTTTTATTTGTTTGTTTGTTGTTTTTTTTTTTTATTTTGATTGTTACATTTAAAAATCTGAAATTTAAAAATGCTTGTTTACGAATGCATAAAACATATACAGTCTACAATTATAATTTTCAGCACTGCCTAAATCTTAATTTTCAGACACATGAACACTTCAGTTTACCTCTCATCAGTTTTTATTGATTTATATGAAATTGGCTCTTCTGCATGTGTCTGCTCGTTTGTTTGCTCCATGTGTTAAACATGAACCCTGCTTGATGGATGTCATTGAAGAGCAGGAATCAACTCTAGGCTTAATGAGGCTTGTCTCAATCATGGTCTGACTCTAATGAGCTGCCCTCTCACGCTGATGTCTTTTTGTTTTTCTGTCAGCCTCTCCAATTAATTGAGAAGCATGCCTGCTCTCCTTCCATGCATATCTCTTTGTCTGTTTTATATCTGTCTCTTAGTTCCTCTATTTAAGCCTCTTTCAGACATGCACTGGAATTCAGACATTTTCCAGAATTTCTCTGTGGTGGATGTATGTTTGAACGCAAACACCCAAATCTGTTGACCCTGACCTTACCCGGACCTTACCCAGCCAGCTCCCTAGTACAAAGTCCAGGTTATCTCCACCCGAGCTCATTTGTGAATAGAGGTACACAATAGAGGTAATACTCCGGAGGATTCACCATGAGTGAGTGGGCATGTTGATTGATGACGTCCAATCTTGCGACTGCTGCAAAACCAGGCAAATACAAACACCAACTCTTGCCCAATTACAGAGTATTTCTCGAAAACGCATCTCGCACAGACTGTCCCCCGGTGTTGGTTACATGTCTGAAAGGGAAACTCCAGACAATGTCAGGACCTGAACCTCCTGACATTCTCTAGACTTCATGTCTGAAAGTGGCTCTCTGTCTTCCCTGTGTACTCAACTTGTTTTTTCCTCTTTGTTTTCTCTCTAGAATTCCCTCGCTACCTTTCACTGTTAATTGGAAAAAGATGTTGTGTAATGCATATTTTAAGCCAATGGGAGAGTGGATAGGATTCATTGTTAGGGTTTTAGACACACCAGACTGAGAGCTGGCCATCAAGGGCTGTAGCTCAAAAAACCTTTTATGTACCTCTGCTTTAACCACTAATTTCAATAGCAAAAGAACACAAGCGAACACTTCCACTATTTTGACATTTCCTAAAAAAAAAACAACTTTTGTACACCCAAATTTTCTATTTGAACTTCATTGTTATTATTCATTGATCAATTAATTATTTTTGGAACTTAGTAATAGTAATAACCCTCTAATATGATGCTTGCTTTTGGTCAGATTTCCCCTTTTTTTTTTCATGTTCATTTTATAGGTTATGGCCACGGGTATCAGTGCCAGTGCATTTTATTTGTTTCCTCCCATTAAGGATCAGCTGGTTGGAGTTGGCAGTAGTGTTTGTGGTTTGTGAGCTATTGTCTATTGTTTAATCAGTGGGCCTTTGGCAGTGCTCTTTCTTTCAAGTCTGTGTCATGTATCATCTTTCAGAGTCTGTAATTTATCTGTTTGTGCTTCTGGTTCCTCATGCAGTGAAAAAGGATTTGATTTTTAAGAGAAAGAACTGTTCAAGGGATGACATCCGGTTTTATCTTATAAGGTTTTCCCAGACAGTATGATGGACCAGTGGCCATTGGTCACTAATTCTATTTATCATATAGGAATAAATTTTTTAATTCTCAAAGGTTATACATATATTATGTTATGTGTTTTGCATGTTTTCCGGGATTTACAACTTACCCAACACCACTGACCCACACATTTAACAAATTATAATAATTGTTTGTAATACTAATAACAATTTGACATATTATATCTGTATTTGAGAGACAAAGAATGGAAGGACGATGTAAACACTCAGCCTTTCCCTTACTGTCTTTTTATTCTTTTTCTCCTTCTCCCTTTGTTCTTTCCAGAAGAGTCATTAAGTCAAAGAGTTGTTAACAAGCTTCCAGTTGAAGCTCTAAACATTTTCTTTTGTCTCTGGTCTCCTCCTTGCCTCCCCCTATATATCTCTCTGCCGTTTCTGTTTTTCCTCAGGGCTGCTTAGGAAAAGATGAGTGGTGCTGTGATGTCACCACTTGGTTTTAGCTTTCTGTTTCTTTCTTTCTGATACTTGTCTTGAGTTGCCAAGTTGCCTGACTGTATCTACAATATCTGTAGCTGTTGTGTCTCAGTAAAGGAAGAAATAACTTGCTCACATCAAATTAGGACTGACATGCTTGTTTATTAAATATCTCTCTGTACAATTATGGGATTTAATATGCTTCTGTGTTTTATTTTGCAGAAAAGATGTTGGTTTGAGGTGTTTTTTCCCGAAGGACCTGTTGGATTCAGTCAAGGTAAGAATGATGAGTTTTAAACTTGTATGGAGATCAAAAGACAGGTGGAGTCCACACAACATAAAATGCCACTTTGCTGAAATAAACACAGCATTCACTTTCTACTCTTTTTCTCTGTTTGAAAAAAAATAAATAAATAGGTGAATAAGATCAAATGCTGTTTGGTGTTCTGGTGGGAGGAAGCTCTCTTCACAGTCAGCAGTTACTGTCCTGGTGCCACATCTGCTCCACTGGAGTTTGTTCTGTTGCCAAAAGAAACCAAAGTGTGGGCTTTTACGAGCAGCTCCCTAGAGTCTTTGTAGGCCCACAGGAGTCTACACTGACAAGTGTTTTGAATGTGTTAGTTGATGTGTTGTCAGACTTGGTCTGGTCTGACTGAATGCGCAGCAGGCCAAGACTCACTAAGGCTTAAATTAAATCTTGGCCAACAGTCTGATAAAATGTATCTGAATGGAGAAGCAAGAGAATAAATGGTAAAATTAAAAACTTTCATCAGAGAACATACTTGCATACTATGTATAGATTACACAAAATCCCTATTTGTTATATTTTATATGCGACAAGTTTTGAATTGTGCATGTTTGAATGTGTTAGTTGGTGGTTGTTGCATAATAAGTAGAGTCCCTGTCAGTGATAAATTTAAGGCACGTGTTTATCAGGAGGGTCTTGGTCCATGAATTTGCGCATGTATTATAGACACAGTGACCCGAAAAGGTCTTGATGTCAGCAGGCGGGGAGACAGATGCTCGGCAGAGTGAGCAAAACTGTGCATGTTTTGTGTGTGTGTGTGAGAGTGACCCCCAGGTCGTGTTTAAACCCACTTTCTCTTTACAACAATAAAGAGGGAGGGGGAGTCAACAATACTTGTCTCCCTTTGAGGTAACATGTCCACGCCTATGTCTGTCCCAGCTGACTCCCCTCTCATCAGCTGCTCACATTTTTCCTCTTCTCTCCTGTATTTTCTGCTTCTCTGGCAGATGTGACAACATACACTCCCGTGAGGTTTTATTTTTTTATTTTTTTTATTTAAGCCTTGAAGATTCACACAGTGGTAAACATGTGCAGTCAAACATCCCGCAAATTGACACAAATTACTTGTTGTAGAAGTCTAGACTGATTTTAATTTTAATGTGTATGGATAACTTTTTACTTTATATGTAATGCATGTCCAACACCAGTGAGTTCGGGTGCAACATATCCATATAAACAAATAGTTGTAGAAAGAAAAACATCGTTTGAGGAATTGAATACTTTGGGTTGTTTGTAGAAGATAAAATTACCTTTACACTGCTTTATGAGATCATGATGGGGATTTTTACGTTTTCTAACATCTTGTAGACAAAATAATCATTTAGTTAATCAAGTAAATAATCAAAGGATTAAATATTATTTTAAAAAGTAATCTACTTTGTTGGTTGTTGACAAATGTGATGCTTTTTGGGTCTCACATATTTATTAGTTTAAGAGAGAGTGAGAGCGCAGCTGTCATTTACATGTGGTGTTCACTGTGGTGAAAGAATGGTAGTCATTTAATGGGATTATTCCCCCTGAATGGACTCCACTTCCACACACACGCGCACACTCAGAAACTCCACAGCAGATGGCTGTGGTAGTAAACGGTGAATGATGTTAGATGTAATAAAGACCAGGGGCTTTTCATTCATATTGACATACTGGGCAGCAGGTTTTGCAAAACTGACCTTTAAGGCCTTTAGAGATCAAAGTTTGAACAATCAGCTTCATCTGATATTCTGTTCAACAGTGGTGATCCCACTTAAAAAATGTATTAAGCTTGAGTGAAACAAGACTTTTTAGTTATGTTGTCAGATTTTTGTCAAATTTAATTTAGTTATGTTGTCAGACTCTGCACAGAACTAGATTTCTCACAACATTAAATTGGTGAGAAAAAAATCAAGGTTGCCATTACTTCTGACCTGATCAAGATTTGTCAGCATTTTAAACAATATTCATGAAGAAATAAAATCTCTTCATATTAACCTATATTAATATTATTGTAAGTTAGTATTATTTAACATATTTTTTTTCTGTAACTTAAAGTAAATGTAAGAATTTAAAAAATATAGGACAAAAAGCACCTTACTAGTGGTACAAATGACTGTACAAGAAACCCAAACTATACACAGCCAAAATTTCTCTGCTCCAGAATGACTTGTGTATTTTATAAAAAATAGAATTAAAAATAACATAAGTGTTGTGAGCAGCAGAGTGACATAACTGTTCAACTCTTGGCGTATGATGATAAGCCGTTCGGTGGCCACTCGTTGTACTTCCTCTCAGGAAGGGTGGACACTTCACACTGACTGTGTGTGTGTGGGGTGGAATTCTAGGAATTAAAACAATGATCCTATCAAGAGTACAAAGTACACATTAGCACACGCATTAGCACTGTTGAATTGAGACACACACCTACACACATTTGTGTACACAGGGACTGTGTGTGTGTGTGTGTGTGAGAAGGTGCTCCTTTCAAAGGGCTGTTTGAGGGTTAAGATGTGGTTTTATTATTAAACATGTAAAGGCATAGGTTAGGGACTATGGGAAAACATTACATAAATGCATATTGGATGTACTTTCAAAATACAAAAGCATTTTGAGTTTCAGGCTTGGTTTCATGTTTGTTTTTACAAATAAATAATGGAAATATCCATTAAAAATTTGAATGATTCTTGATGGGTCTTTTTGGTGGTAGTATTAGTTGTTTAAGTGAACCATTTCTTATGTAAAGACTGACCTTCATATACTGGACTACTACTACATATCTGCATGTATTGAAGCCTGTTCAGTAATGTGCTAAATCTCCTCTAATCTTTATCTTAATCTGTACATGGAGAGCTATTTATAGCTTGGTATTGTCCATATGGGACATGCAATCTACTTTATATGCGTGTATATTTTCAATTTTATAATTCTGCATGATTACGAACATGATGTTCAATGTTGTTAGTGGTTATGCCCCACAGGTAGGATGTGAGTTAGAAGAGAAGGAGAAATTCTGGAGTAAGTTAGGTGAAGTGATGCAGAGCATCCCCATAGGTGAGAGAGTGGTGATTGGTGCAGATTTCAATGGAGATGTTGGTAAAGGGTACAGAGGTGATGAGAATATAATGGGCAGGTTTTGTTTTCAGGACATTAACACAGAAGGACAGATGGTGGTAGACTTTGCAAAGAGGATGGAAATGACTGTAGTGAACACTTTCTTCCAGAAGAGGCAGGAACATAGGTGACATAGAAGAGCGTAGGTAGAAGCACTTGGGTGGACTACATCTTGTGTTCTGTTTTCATCTGAAAGAGATTGGTGACTGTAAAGTATTGGTAGGGGAGAGTCCAACCAGACAACAACAGGATGGTGGTGAGTAAAATGAAGAGGATTATGGCAGAGCAGAGGACAAATTGGTGGAAGTTGAAAAAGGAAGAATGTTGTGTAGTTTTAAGGGAGGAGCAGAGACAGACTCTGGGTGGTCAGGAGGTGCCTCTATATGATTGGACCATTACAGCCAATGTGATCAGGGAGACAGGTAGGAGGGTACTCGAGGTGTCATCGGGATAAAAGGAAAGTGGGCAAGGAGTCTTGGTGGTGGAACGAGGAAGTTCAGGAGCGTATACAGAGAAGGAGGTTAGCTAAGAAGAAGTGGGACACTGAGAGGACTGAAGAGAGTAGACAGGAGTACAGGGAGATGCAGCGTTAGGTGAAGGTAGAGGTGGCAAAGGCCAAACAAAGAGCATATGAGGACTTGTATGCTAGGTTGGACACTAAAGAGGGAGAGGTGGATTTGTACAGGTTGGTGAGGCAGAGAGATAGAGATGGGAAGGATGTGCAGCAGGTTAAGGTAATCAAAGATAAGGATGGAAATGTATTGCCAGGAGTGTGATGAGAAGATGGAAGGAAAACTTTGAAGAGTTGATGAATGAGGAAAATGAAAGGGAACGAAGAGTAGAAAAG
Organism: Channa argus; assembly: GCF_033026475.1. NCBI lineage: Eukaryota > Metazoa > Chordata > Actinopteri > Anabantiformes > Channidae > Channa > Channa argus. Next base: position 13,504,174 of record NC_090197.1, read on the forward strand.
GTGACTGGTGTGGAGCAGGAAGTAGCAAAGATTAGTAAGAGTTAAGTGAGGAAGACGTTGAAGAGTATGAAGAGTGGAAAGGCAGTTGGTCATGATGACATACCTGTGGAAGTATGGAAGTGTCTAGGAGAGGTGGCAGTAAAGTTTGTGACTAGTTTGTTTAACAAGATCTTGAAGATTGAGAGGATTCCTGAGGACTGGAGGAGAAGTGTACTGGTGCCCATTTTTAAGAACAAGGGAGATGTGCAGAACTGTGGCAGCTACAGAGGAAGAAAGCTGATTAGCCAATCAGTGAAGTTGTGGGAAAGAGTAGTGGAAGCTAGGCTAAGGGCAGAGGGGAACATCTGTGAGCAGCAATATGGTTTCATGCCTAGAAAGAGAACAACAGATGCAGTATTTGCTCTGAGGATGCTGATGGAGAAGTACAGAGAAGGGTCATAGGGAGTTGCATTGTGTCTTTGTAGATTTAGAGAAAGCGTATGACAGGGTACCGTGAGAGGAGCTCTGGTATTGTATGAGGACGTCTGGAGTGGCAGAGAAGTATGTTAGAGTGGTGCAGGACATGTATGAGAGCTGTAAGACAGTGGTGAGGTGTGCTGTAGGTGTGACAGAGGAGTTCAAGGTGGAGGTGGGTCTGCATCAAGGATCAGCTCTGATCCCCTTCTTGTTTGCTCTGGTGATGGACAGGCTGACAGACTAGGTTAGACAGGAATCTTCATGGACTATCATGTTTGCAGACACATTGTGATGTGTAGTGAAAGCAGGGAGGAGGTGAAGGAAACTCTAGAGAGGTGGAGGTCTGCTCTAGAAAACAGAGGAATGAAGCTTAGCTACAGTAAGACAGAATACATGTGTGTGAATGAGAGGGACCCAGGTGGAACGGTGAGGGTACAGCGAGCAGAGGTGAAGAAGGTGGAGGACTTTAATCACTTAGGGTCAACGATTCAGAGCAATGGAGAGTGTGGAAAAGAGGTGAAGAGGCGAGTGAAGGCAGGTTGGAACAGGTGGAGAAAAGTGTCAGGTGTTGTGTGATAAGAGTATCAGCAAGAATGAAAGGAAAGTTTTTCAAGACGGTGGTGAGACCAGCAATGTTATTCGGCTGAGAGACAGTGGCACTGAAGTAAAGACAGGAGGCAGAGCTGGTAGCAGAGCTTAAGATGTTGAGGTTCTCTTTGGGAGTGACGAGGATGGACAGGATCAGGAATGAGGACATCAGAGGGACAGAGTCAGAGTCCAGATTGAGGTGGTTTGGACACGTTCAGAGGAGAGACTGTGAATATATCGCTAGAAGGATGCTGAGGTTGAAGCTGCCAGGCAGGAGGTCTAGAGGAAGACCAAAGAGGAGATTTATGGATGTAGTGAGAGAGAAGATGAAGTTAGTTGGTGTGAGAGAAGAGGATGTGGAGGACAGAGTTAGAAGGAGGCAGATGATTTGCCTTGGCGACTCCTGAAAGGGAACAGCCTAAAGGAAAAGATGTATATTGACTGAGGATTCTGCAGTATATGTTGCGCTTTTATGTGTCTGTCTTGTATTTTTACATCTAAAACGGTTTGCATTGAAAGAAATATTTTCGTTGATGGATTTACTTCTCATGTGTCTCCTCTGTGGTAAACCGAACTGATCTAAAAATAATCAGGTTATTTATTTTTTTAATCAGTGAGACCTGTGTTAATAAATAACAAGTTATTTATTATTTAATTTATTATTTAATTAATTATTATTCTGTTGTTTAATTGAAAGTAAATGAATATTTTAATAGAAGTCTGTTTTCATTTTAATTTCCTTTCCTTATCGTTTCTCTCCATTCTATCTGACCTGTTTCCAGGCAAAAACACTGCGTAAGTTGATTCAGCAGACATTCAAGCAGGTAGCCAATCTCAACGATGAGCAGTGCATTCTGAAGTTCTTGGAGATACTTGCACCAATCTACCGCTATGACAAGGAGTGCTTCAAATGTGCCCTCGGGGTACGTTTCTGTCAATCTTGGCTCTATTTTGCTGTGTCTTTGTGAAAGCTCTGTTAGTTGTGTTATGTTGACCCCTTTTGGTGGTATCAGGTTTTGCATGTATCCAGGATGTGATGCTGTACAACATTGTATTTTTATGAAGTGCTTTTTTGATTTTTATGTTTTTCTCTCCTACTTCTAAGTCAATTATTTAACATTTCTTGTATTTTTTTCTACTTTTTCCTCACCTCCTTTTTTTAAAATCTCCCTCTTCTACTCAATCTCTCTATCTCTCAACAGTCCAGCTGGGTGATCCAGGTGGAGTTGGCGATTGGGCCAGAGGAAGGGATCAGCTACCTCACTGACAAGGGATCCACAGTGAGTTTCTTTCAACCACACATTTTAGAACACTGCCAAATAACAAAATTTGCTGATAATGTTCTGCATCATAAAGTAATTTAAACCACGTTTTCTGGACATTCCATGTTTGACAAAAGGCAACATTACCTTTAAGCCAGGGCTCAAAATCAACACTGTATCCTTTGTCCTAGGATCTCAAATAATTGAGATCTGGGACAACTTTAGGAGAACTAGGAAAATTATTTTACAGCGATGAAGTAGAGCACTGAAATAGAAAGAATTTTTTGTGTCCTGAGCTCCAGTACTTCACGAGTGAGATTAGTAAATCTGAAAATAATTTAGTTTTGGAGCAGCCTCTTGTCCCTCTACGATTGGCCCTGGCTGCAGGCAGACAGGGCGCAGACAGCTCATGTAAAGAGAAACATGCTGGAGTGAATAATGTCAATGCTCATTTGGGTCTGTGTAAGAAAAACCCTCTGCAAGTTAACAAGCAGCAAGAGTAAATGATCGAAATAGTTAAGATTATAAGACCCTGTGGTGGACCATATGGTGACTTTGCTGCAGACCCACAACTCATTGGTTTATTAGGTTAAAAAACTAAGTCGGTCTGATCCAACAGTTCTCCTAAAGTGCCTACAATCTCTGTTTTTAGGTGAACCAGAGACTGTGCCATTTTATTTTTCATCTAATGCTGTCCTACCCCTTTACACACTTAATAACTTTACAAAGCATTAATAATGTTGAACAGTGCTACAAATAAAGCATTTACTCTGTTTTGCTTAATGCAACCTATTACTTTCACTTTGAGTGTTCAAGTGTCCTTTAACAACTTTTACAGACATAAGCTGCAGCTTGCCAGTTAAATTTAATCTGTTGAAATTCTTCAGACTTCACAATGATGTTGGCTATTTTACTAGGAATAACCATCCAACACGCAGGTGCTACCTGCAAGTCTCTCTGCACCAGTTGGTGCATCAAGTAAGGGATTATCTGCTGTTTATTAAAAAAATAAAATAAATCTGCAAATCAGTCAACAAATGTTCAAGTGAGATATGTTTTCTTTTCATGTTTAAAACTGTCCACTTTACAATTTTACAGTGTAACTTTCATTTAATTGAGATGTAATAAGAGGGTGGAACAACATTCCTGCCTCTAAGTAATACTTAAAAAGATACATAAAGGCCTGTTACTCTCACTGTCACTGTTTTAAACTGCAGAGAATAACTAGAAGAACAGGTGAGTTACTGAAACTAGATATTAGTCATTGTAATGTAAAATGTTAATTAAAAAAAAGTACTTAATGTGGGACTGGTTGTTGAGTCTCTGTTAAAGTTATTGAGTTACTGTAAAAGTAGGATTTAAGCTGACAATGGACATAAATTAAATTTTTTTGTTTCCTAATAAATGATTAACATTAGGATAGGCATTTTTAACATAATTTAATTTTATCCTGTCTGCATTTTTCTTTGTCCCCAGCCTACCCATCTAGCTAACTTTAACCAAGTTCAGTCCATCCAGTACTCGGTTATGGAAGAGAAGGACAGGAAAGGAATGCTACAGCTCAATGTAGCTGGAGCTGCTGAGGTACTGCCTGCCTGTCTGCCCAACTTTCTTACTATACATTAGATTTTTATTCACATTGAGCTACAAAGTTGCCATAATCATGTTTTTTGCTCTGTAATAACATGAGTCCTTTTTATGCAATGTACTATTCCAGCCCTTTTGTTGGCTTTGTTGAACTCTGAATATGAGGTGTGTGTGTGTATGTGTGTGCATGCAAGCAATAATATCAACCAAACTCTTGTCTTTAAACAATTAGCATAATAGACAAAAAGATGCAAGTTATACTAATGCGTTTGTGGTAGCATGTTTAGTTCCGGCTAGTTCATCTGTGGAGCCTGTAGACCAGCTGCTGCGGGGGAAAAAAATGACAGTATGTTAAAAGCTGTAGTTTAATGCCTGGTACAGAAAGGGACAACAGGGATCAGATAAAAAGACAGGAGGAGGAGAGGAAAACAAATGGCGGCTGACTTAATTGAGGCTGACTTATTAGTGAGCTGCAGAAGGCCACGTGTTCGAATGCCACCCCACCAGGTTGGGCCCGACCCAGATACCAAGGGCCACCTTGGTGCCGGTATAAAAAGGAGGGTTGCAGTAGGAATGGCATTGCCTTGAAACCTCATGCCAAATCAACGTACGGAACGTGTTCCACTGTGACCCCTGAAGGGACGAGCTAAAAGCCGTTGGTCTGTGCACTTTCAGGAGCATATGTATGAATGAGTGAAAAGTGAACAGAATAGTGTTTTCTGTTAAGTGAGAGGAAAAAAGGAGGTTACGATAAAAATATTGAAAATTAAAATTGAGTGTTTTACTATGAAGCACGTAGGACAATTTAGGAGTGTAGACCAATTATAGCATTCTGGACAAACATTTGTTGCTATTTATCACTTGGTTTGCTCTTCTAGAAAACCTGGACCCAGAATATGTTTGTTTTTTTTGTAAAGTTTGTGCTGTAAATTGTGTTTTTCTTTTAGTCTTAGTCTTTTTTAAATCTTTTATTTTTAAACAATCGGCAGCTGCTTCCAGTAAGAGGAATCCCTTCTGCCCCGCGCGAGGCATTTGGCATTTTAATAGTCATTTTCCATTCTGGCATCCAATGGACCAGTGAAAGAACTACTGTAAGCTATGCCCACCATGGCGCATAGCTTGCTTGCGTGTGTGTGTGTGTGTGTTTGTGAGAGGATCTACACAGAGATTAGCTAATGGCTTCCGTGTGTGTGTGTGTTTCTGTGTGTATAGCCTCTCACAGTTACAACAGCATCGCTGACCATGGCGGAGAACTTGGCTGACTTGATTGACGGTTACTGTCGGCTTGTCTCCATGGAAACTCACTCTTTCATCTTCAGAGGTCAGAAAGGTACGAAGCAATAGTTTCCAGTATTAAAGGCTCCGCATTCAATAGTGAGCTAATGTCACAGAGAAAAACATGAGCTCTCAATATTACGGTTGCATAAAGCTCTGTGTGTTGTGAATTGTATCAAAGGGCAATTTGATAACAAAAGCATCAGAATTTGTGTCTATGCCATTATCCACGGCCCAGGAAAGATATTTAAAAAATATTGCTGGACCTTAGAAAGAATCTATTCTATCTATCTATCTAAACTATTCTCATAGAGTAATTAAAGTGATATTGATTGGTGTGCTTAAAACATCTTTCATGCTGGCATAATAACAAAAGCTCTGTGTAATGTGGACATTAAAGCAGTCAATATCACATAGCTGTCCTGTCTTAATGCTCTTTGGTTGTATGTACTGTCTTTTAGACCTTGTCTTTCATCTATAAAGGGTCAAAGACTCACATGGACTCACTGAAAATCTTGTCCTGTTTATTTACTGTGCTTTATGATAATCGTTCTGATCTGATGTATGTTTTTCTCCTCTAGAGGGAGAGAGAGCGCTGCCTTCCATTCCTAAGTGAGTGTCTGTCTCATTCTTATTAACAATACAGCTCCAGTTATATTTATTCACTGTCTTATAAGAGCTCTGATTCACTAGATTTGAAATATATTTGTCTGTTCAGTATATAAGGATATGTGTCCTAACTGTTTGCTTACTTTTTCTGTCACACAATTCTGAAATTGTCATTGGAAATTAAATAAGCTATCCTCCCAGTGTCTGACCTGTCAACCTACAGGGCTGGCACATTTCCATTTATTTTTAATGCCAACATTGATAGTAAATTGCTGTTCTACTTATGAGCATGTGCTTTAGAGTCACAGTGCAGTTTTTTATTTTTGTTTTTTTTTTTAAACTGAAAGGGGTCGGGTTCCTTGTCATTGCATTACCTGAGAAATTCTTGATGTCAGAGTTTTGAGTAAAGGGCTTGAGTTGTTACCATGTTTAAGAAGTAAACAGTAAATCAGCTTGTTGTGTCAATTTTAACAGAACAGTCTCTAGAAAAGTCCCTTCTCAAAAGTTTTATTTGGTATTGAGTGCATCACCATCCCACGTATCATCAGTGTACATGATCCTGAATGTTAAGTTTTTTTCTCACTTTTAGGTATAATGAACATTGTTATATAGTACTTTTTATGGTGACTTTAAATATTTTGTCACAGGTTTTATGGAGAGTCCTTCGTTAGTTGTTAAGTGGGTAATCTGACAGCACTTTTAATAATTTTTAATTATTTGCTTGAGTCCTGACTTTATTCCTTGGATTTACTGTGTTTTGGAGATAAATAACCTTAATGCCCCACAAAGACCAAAACACAACTGTATGTAACTTAATACTTTCTGTTATAAGCTAGTCTGAATGTTTAATCAAAAATTCTAAACAGGGAAAACACAAAAATGTCAGTATTCTCTCCAAAAGGAGCCTTGCTTAAGCATTTTTAGATCTGAATCACCAGGTCTTTAAACACTGTGACTTCAGCGTACAGCTCATTTGTTTATCTGTGCTTCAGTTTGGATTCTTAAATTCAGACACTTTTTTTGCTTACTTTTGGTTGTTTCAACTAATATCTCTTTCCCCCCCATTTTTTTTTCTTCCTCTTTCTCTCTGCCTCTGGTCAAATAAGGAGATGCGTTTAGGAGCCAAATATTTTCCACTTAGGGTTTTTAAACACTGATAGTCTCCTCCTCTTTCTCTCGGCCTCTCAATTTGACTTTCTCTCTCTTTACTCTCTGCCTCTCCTTTTCCCTCTGCCTATTGTGGTCTGTGATGTAAAGACAGTAGTAGAGCTCCACTGACACAGACAGACAGGGAGAAATCACGGTAAAGGCAGCGACATTATTCAAACAGTACAGGTTGGTTTACAGTTAGTGTTATTAGTTTAAGCTTTATTGCACTTTAGAGAGCTGCATGTAAAGATCCGTTTCCAAAGATAATTTTCGTGACATCCTGTTTTAAAAAAACAATTGTAGGCTTTAATTTAGTTGGGTATGCTTGTGTCTTTGACTGTTGTGTAATTCTTGTCATTCTCATTTTCTTGTCTTATCTAGACTGTCTAATAATGAGAAAAAGTTAGAAGCAGTCAGGAGTGGAGTAAGAGCAATCTCTGTCTCAGGTAAGATAAAACAACATACATACACAAATCCATTGATTTAGTGGTGAAGTGAACAATCTGATACAGTAGCTTCCCTGGCGACAAGCACTGTCCTCCTTTTTGTCTTTCCATCTGCTTTTTTCCTTTTTTCCATCTCTGTTTTCTGCTCTGGTAGGACTGCCTTTCTCCTCTCGTTCTCTCTCATCCCATCATCTCTGTTTCTGCCTTCTTTTGTTTACTCCTATTTCTCCCCATTGGTCTTTTTCACATCTCTGTTTCCCCACTCACGATGTCCATTCACTCTGTTTTTTCTCTCTCACACTCTGGTCCTCTTTCCCCACCTCATTGGCTGAAGACCTAGTGACATCGACACCCCCTAAGCCAACCAAGGCACGACGTTTCCTCCTCCCCTTTGTCTTCTGTTCAGATTCGCCACCCAATGGTATCCTTGTCTCTCATTGGACAGTTAGTAGAGGAGCGTATCCACAAAATGTTGTTGCGGTGAAATAAAAAGCCTATTTGATGATAAGAATTCTTACTTTATAGACACAGATGTTGTCCAGAAAACCCTCAGAGGAAGCAGCATATTGAGGAAAATGTAAGAGCAGTCAAAAGTATGTTTTTCCTTCATTGGTTTATAGTGCAAATTTTTTCCAGAAAGTCTTAAAAATATTCCCATTAAAAATATTGGCACCATTTTGGCAATGTTTGGGATTTTGACACATTTTCATGGGAAATTAAGATGGTTTCATAACATCATAAGGATGCACTCTTCCTCTAAGCTGTCTTTGCGGTTAATGCCTGATTGCTTTGACTCATGCAGAGTTGCACAAACAATTCAACCACAATAACTGGTTGTGTTTTGCTGTATATGACCCAGCTAAGTTTCACTAAAAAAGATTCTGAGAGGTATTTTGTGCAAAACCAAGGCTTATGTGTGTTTCGGCGCACTAATAATAGTTTTCTTTCAATAGTATGCTGTTATGGTTTATCTCTGACATCATAGACCAAATATTTAGTTTTACCTGCTGGTAAATGCTACTAAAGTTTAACAGAATTATATGACTGGAAATTGCTATTATTAGCAAAGTAAATGGTCCTCTTTAAGTGTCAGTTCAGCAACAGCCTAGTTGTTGAGGTCAGTCAAGTTATTTATTTATTTATTTATTTATTTATTTATTTATTTTTTAATCGTTTAGTTTTTAATACTAATTAAATGGAGCAGAGCTTTATTCATGGCAGTGTGGCTGTTTGGTTAGCCATCCTTCTTTCATTAAAACATATCTGCCTGTTGAAGTGCCCTCAAGCAGCAGTTCATTACCAGCAAAAAATTCAGTTCATGACTGTGTAAACACATGAAAATTTAAAAAGTTATGTGGTGGTTTGTGGTTCTACCACAATTTCGAACATTGTCCAGCAATAAATGGTTCAGCACATGTCCTTTTGTCTTCATCTGTGGCTTTGGCAGCCTTTGTCAGTAGCAGGACAATTCAAAGAAAAGTTGTGGATCTGGACAGCAGCTGGTTTATTGTTCAAACTTTTAAACATAACACGCAGACACGGTCAAGATGCTACTTTTAAACTCTCAAGCTTTACTGTGAATTCATCTTCAGTTGTGCTAGCCATTAGCTTTTGATGTCTAGAGTTTTTGTGTTAAGTTTGTGTTTTTATTATCTTATGTTTGGGTTAACCATTATCACTCAGTTTACACAGAAGGGGCCCGGTAGCTCAACAGGTAAAGCATCAGGTTGGGATACAGAAGGCCGCAGGATCAAATCCCACCCCACTAGGTGTGGCACCATCCACCCATCAAGAGCTCCACTGTGAAGCCCCCTAAAGGGACAAGCCGAAAGCCCTTGATCTTTTTGGATTATCAATCATTTTACAGTATATCAGTGTCACTCAACAGACAATTAGACTATGTTGTTTTGTGGAAGACATTGACATAAAGGAGGGAACCTGTATTTCTGGGACTTCCTGGAGGTTCTGAAGCTTCTTAAATGATCTTTCATTAATCTACAATGTGGATTTGGATTTTAGCTTTCGGTTATATTGACAATTTGAGTTTCCTTAGAGGAAATTAGTGCTCTTCCTGGTTTGGGTTAAAACTTTTCAGACATTTACAGTAATCCGAACAAGTCAAAACTACTGTATAGTTGCATTATACATGAATCAAAAGTTAAAAGAAAGTATTTTGTAGATGTCCTTTGATCAGGTGTTACTGGTGGTGCTATTCTAACCTTGCTCGCTCTTAACATCACACTACTGGAACTCATCTGATTTTAGTTATTTACATCCTCTCTCTTCTAATGATACATTAATCCCCAAATATTTGTAGCTTGACACTCAAGGCATTTCATTATTGGTAATTTTGTTCAATCCCTGCCTTGCCTCTTGCTGTTGTTTTCTCACACCTTTTCATTTTACTGCCATGTACCTCAACATTAAGAGGAGCTGTTACTCTAGCTCAGCTTTTCACTTGATATATGTTGGATCTTAACTAACTGCTCGCTGAACATTTGGCTATGCAGATCCTCTAAAAACCTCCCATGTTGTTTCAAGGCTTTTCATGCTCTAACCTCTCTTCTTTTCTCTCTCACTCCTTCTCTGCTGTCCATTTCCTGCATGCTCTCCTGGACTCTGCAGAAGATCTTAGTGGGGATGGTAAAGTTACCATGTTGTTTATCAATCTCTATGTTGTTGTTCTTTCTTGTTTTCACTCCACCAATCCATTGCACCCTCCTGGGAAAGAGTAGTATGTGTGTAGTTGTGTGCATGTTGGTTGATGTTCATGCATGTCATCTTCCTTCTCAGACAATAGCTTAAAGTGTGTAATGGCACAGTGAAAGCACAGTGATGATTACAATGATTAATGAATGATGTTATCACACATGCTTCAGTGATTGAAAACATTATTAATTCACCACCAGATACAGTGAGCTTGATCTCTAAGTGCTTAGTGACTTTTTTGTATATTATTTTATGTTTATGCATTATTTAAAAGTTGTTTACCTCTAAATGTGAGATATGCTTTTAACCACACAAACCACAAAAAAAGCAGAATTTGTAAATTAAGTGACATTTTTCTTTAAGGGAATTTGTCCAAAGTCCTCTCTCTCTCTCTACACATAAGCACAACCAATGCACACACACAAAGCCACACACTGTGTGTGCATTTGTGTACTCACATATGCTCATGCACACACAGTAGGGAGAGGTTTGTTGAATTCAAGAGTGGGTGCATTCCTGGCTATAATGGGCTAACTAGATCTCACACAAACACACATTTTCTCTTCACTGAAACCAAATGGAAAAAGACCAGTCAAACACAGTTAAATGTGTCTTTAGAAGAAATCCTAAATTACATTAAACTGGATGTGAAGTGACAATGCGCTATAAACACACAAATCTGTTTTTATTATATGGAAGTAAAACCATATACGTAAGCTGCACAAAACGTCAACAAAAAAAATTGATGTCTAAAAATAGTTTGAATTCAGCTTGAAACATTTCGTCAGTGCACATATGGTAATAGTGATATCCTGGCCAGATTTGAAAAAACTTGAAAAGGAATCGATTTGTTGACAGTGTTTTTTAATAAATAAACTGACAATCCATTAATTCCTATGTTGTAAATACATTTTATTAGCAGCCCAAGCAACAGAGCTGCTGCTCTTGTTCCAGCTCATATCAGGATATTTTTAGAGATGCTTTAAAGACCTCCCTTCTTTCTCATGTGAAACATAAATCATGATCTGAATTGGACTACAGTAGTAATGTCACGCCTGTCGGATTTAAACTCTTCTTTTATGGGCTGGTGCACATATAAAGCATTTCTTACTCTGTTCACGTTTAGCTTTTCATGTATCTGTCTATAAAACTACAACCAGCAAACAGTTATATTAGCTTAGCATAAAGACTGGAAGTAGGGCTTCTATCTGGAAAAATAAACAAACTAGATAAAACAAGTGCAGCTTTAGAAGGAACCCGGTGGTACTAATAGGCAGAATTATTACTATTTTACACACAGTGGCAATAAAGGAAAAAAAAGAGGCAGAGCTTAAGATGTCGAGGTTCTTTTTGGGCGTGATGAGGATGGACAGGATCAGGAATGAGGACATCAGAGGGACAGGTCATGTGAGATGTTTTTGAGAGAGGCCCGATTAAGTTGGTTTGAACATGTTCAGAGGTAGAAGGATGCTGAGGTTGGAGCTGCCAGGCAGGAGGTCTAGAGGAAGACAAAAGAGGAGATTTATGGATGTAGTGAGAGAGGACATGAAGTTAGTTGGTTTGAGAGAAGAGGATGCAGAGGACAGGGTTAGATGGAGGCACATGATTTGCTGTGGGAACAGCCGAAAGGAAGAGAAGACCAAAGTAGGTGTTCCCCCTCTTTCCAAGAGGCATGCTAAGCTAAGGTAACTGCCTCCAATTTTATTATGTCTACAGTACAGATATAGTGCAATTAAACTTCTAATCTGACCCTCTGCAAGAAAAGTGAAAGAGAACATTTCCCAAAATGTCCCTTTCTTTATGCAACATGATATCAAAACAAATATCCAGTGTTTCTCAGCTTTACATTAACAACTAAACTTTCTTTAGCTTACTCTATATGTCAGGTTGTAGAGAAATTTCTGGGGAAAATCAGCAACAGGCCTAAGAAAAGGATTTGCAAATAGATTCAGGCACATGTTCCCACAGAGCTTGATAAATCCTAAGCAGAGCTGTAAGGGACAGCAGATGTTTGACTGTTGCTTCCAACAGCTGAGTCTGCACACTGATTTTATTTTAAACACCACCATCTGGTTAGGATAGGCTCTGGTCCATCTTCCCCTCTCTTCTTTTTTTCTTTTTGCGCTCTTCTCTCCCTTCTTTCTTTTTCTATCTGTCTGCTTCTGCACAAGGTTTGTCTTAAACACCAAAATCTGTCTGACAGCCATACTCTTCTTCTCCTGTGACTTTCTGTCCCTTTTTCTGTCTTTTGCACATATCCTGTTTTTTTCTTTCCTGTCCTATGTTTTGTTTTCCACTCTTTTAAATTCTCTTCTCTCTGTCCTTGTTTTCTCCACCGCCACAGCTACTCCATGCAACCCAGCTGCTCTTACACAGACAGATACACACAACACATGTTCAGCTGACACTCTCTGCCGTGTGTGTGTGTGTGTGTGTGTGTGTGTGAAAGAGAGAGAGAGACAGAGGAGCTACGTGGGTGTTGGATTGGGCAGGAGTCTTGAGTTAGTTGCTTTAGTTAAACATTTTTGTGCAGATTTGTTTTGTGCTGCACAAATGTTTGCGAATATATCGAGGATCTTTCCTACTCTAGTAGACAAATGGTAAATTGAGCAGCATCCACCATGGCTTTGCTTGTGTATTTGTATTATTTTAGAGGTATGTGCCTGTGTGTTTTATCTTGTTCTTATGTATGTATTTAATTTGTTTTAACACTGATGCTATGTGTAATGCTACAGAAACGGATGACTATGCTGAGATAGTTGATGAAGAGGACACATACACCATGCCATCCAGTAAGTAACTTATTCGCTCTTTTCAGCTTCACCTACTAACTATAATATTTGTACTATGAAATTAGCTTCTGTTACCCTGGCACAACTAAAAGCTACTGTTTCACTGTTATTATTCGGTCAAACGCTCACATTCTCAAGCAAACATTGATTTTGCTCTGCTGTCTGCTTAGCTGAGTGTAGTGTGAATCTTTTCCAAGAAACACACTCACACAAGCAACCAGAGAAGTTGCATTAAACTACTTCTGGCTCGGTAATTAAATTCAGCCCGGTTTCTTATATAAGCCATACAGTCACTGGCTGGAGGTCAGAGGCATTACAAGTCATACTTAAACATGTGGTTTATGGAGACACATTAAATCTGTCAAATTCATTCATATGTTAGTCACAGCCTTGAACGTGCTGGTAAGTTTGGCTATAGTCTGGTAAGTAATAATGGCTTTAGCTCTCTGTCCCAGTAGGGTTTAAGTGGATGTTTTGGCCTATACAGAGTCCCCATGTGTTCGATTGTGTGGCCAGCTTTGACAATTCACTGCGTTCTTGTTTCCTCCCACAGTCTTTTTCTATCTTTCACTGTCTTGCTTTATTTATGTGGTTTTATTTATTTTTTTTGTCTATTTCGCTTTGCTTTTTTGGTCTCCTGCTTTCTACGACTTTCTCTAAAAACACTTTCTTACTTTTTTGAAAGATTTGACTTCTCTCTGCCCAAGTTTGCATATGTGTTCATGTTATGCTGTCTGTTCTCTGTGCATAAAGAAGCTGTGAACAAAATATTGCCACTGAGACAACACATGTAATCATTCAGTGGCAGTTTTTCACTCATTAACATATTTATTAAATCAATAATAATTTGAGAGCGATGTGAAACAGTTGTGTTTTGTGTGTGTGTTTGTGTCTGTGTGCGCGCGCGTGTGTGCATGTTATATCTGAATTATTTTCAGTCTCAAAGCAGCTGTTGGGCTCTTGCTCTCTCTTCATCTCTTTCCTTCTTTTTCTCCCATCGCCAACACAGTGAGCTATGGAGTAGTTGAAGGTAAAGCTGGCTGCCTTTCTCCTTCTGACCACTCAGTTCTCTATATTTTTCTTAGCCAGGTATTTGCCTAAGCTTTAATAACAGATTTGCTTTTAGTGTTATGCCCCACTCTAACTTTAAAACTGCAAGTTATTTTGTTAATTTAATCCTATGCATTTACATTTATTCACGTCGGTAGCAGGGGTCATTGGGAACCAATAAATCATGGTCTCTTTCACCATTAAGACCTGGCAAAGAAAAAATACAAAGGCTGACGTCACTTTGAATTCAGGTTGTTGTTGACATGTAGTTGTTTGTGTTTTTGTAGACTGCAGATCATTCAGGTCTGGTGTTGGAAATGAAAGGGAGAGCCAATCCGTAAACAATGCAATTTGTCACTTCATTAATTTGGGAATGTGACAATTCTCTCCAGGCCTCAGGAATAAATAAAGTCAAAGTTATTTGCATTGTTTATTGTGTTGGTTCCCATTTCACCATCATGTCAGTTGGGACATTCGAATTCCATTATTTTGATTTATTATTTTCGTAATGTTTTGTGTGTTGCATTCTCTGTGGGTTCTTTTCAGTTGAAACACTTATTCATTTCTTGCAAGTGAATTTCATTATGGATTAATTGCAGTAAATCTCCTTATAATGGAATGTGTTTCGGTTTGCTCTTGGTACAGTATGTGTAAAAAGCAGGCCTTTGTTTAGCACATGAGATAAGTAAACCTTTGCAGGTTATAAGTCACTGTCATGCTTAAAACTGGAATCTGTTCTTCATCCATTTTTATTTACAACTGGTGCCAGCTGACATTACACCTCAGTAGAAATGTTCCATGAACTTTTCAATAAGGCAGAAGTATTGATAACACATAAAGTTAAAAAGTCAGAGCATGTGGATGTCAGTTGCAAAAGCAAACTTTGTTTAAATTCTTTTGGATAAAAAAAGCTTAGTCCTGATCACAGACTGAATTTCTATACACTTCAGAACCACAGAATCAAATTTTTTCAGAATCGTCATTTTTTTTTTTTTTTTTTTTTGTTTTCTCTTTTATAAAAATAACGTATTTCAGTATGCAGGAAGAAACATACATGATAATGGGACTCCAGTGTACATGTGAACTCTTCTTATGAACGTTACATTTGGTTTATTGTATGTTATTGTGTTTGCCATTGTGTGTTGCATTGTGCATGTGAAGTCAAGGTTTGTATAGTTAGAGGTGTAAGGAAGACCGTTTGCAGACTTTACCAACATGGGTCAAATGTGTTTGTGTACATAATTAATGGTTTTAATAAAAGCTTCTATCCATTTCTTTTTTATTGTAATTCTCTCTCAGCACGGGACTATGAGATCCAGAGGGACAGGATAGAGTTGGGTCGCTGCATAGGAGAGGGTCAGTTTGGAGATGTGCATCAGGGTGTCTACAACAGCCCGGTATGTAGAAATACACAGGCACAAAGTCATAATTTTATACAAAGAAATACACAAGAAATACAAAGGACGAATAAACGTTGCAAGTAAAGCGTGTTGTTTTAAACGTTTTCAGGTTTGTGTACAGGATGTTTGTAAGCCTTCAAGTCTTTCACTCTCTAGTGGTTCCTGTAATATCCAGAGCAAACCATCTGTAATTAAAATGAACCATATTATCTGTAACCTTATTAATTTGAAACACATTAACCTCTGCTTTGTATGATGATAAACATCTAACATTTATTCAAATATTTATGTGACACTTGCATTTGACTGCCCCATTGCTACTCTGTGTTGTGAATTTTTTATTGAAACGTAATTTTTTTTTGTTGTGCTAATTTCACCTCTGTATTATTTTATATAAAATCTGCAATCTGTTATGTTGCGACTTGTTTACTATGTGTTCTGCAGGACAAACCGCCTCTGGCTGTTGCCATTAAGACCTGTAAAAACTGTACATCAGACAGCGTCAGAGAAAAGTTTCTACAAGAAGCATGTAAGACAAGTGTCTGTGTGTGTCTGTGTGTGTGTCAGCTTGACCCATCAGCCATCTGACTCATTTCATCTTTAATGTGTTTATTTGGTTTCCATCCAGTGACAATGCGACAGTTTGACCACCCTCATATCGTTAAACTGATTGGAGTGATCACAGAGAACCCGGTGTGGATCATCATGGAGCTCTGTACTCTTGGAGAGGTACACTCGAAGATCTTTCTATTTTATTGCATTTCATTACTTGTTAATATACAAAGGATTTTGTTGATCTCGTAGTTGAAATGTCAGTCTCCTTGAAAACCTTTAAATTTAACTAAATGTCTTCGGAACTAAACCAAAAGAAATGATTTCATTATTTCAAATGTTTACATTAAATGGGAATATCATAAACACAAAAAGTGTTATACTGTGTGTGCACAATGTAATATGGAGTGTAATGTTCCATCCCTTTGTTTTTGTCTTTTCTTCTTCTGTCTATAGTTGCGTTCATTCCTGCAGGTGAGGAAGTACAGTCTGGACTTGGCCACTCTCATTCTGTTTGCCTACCAGCTCAGTACAGCACTGGCCTATCTGGAGAGTAAACGCTTTGTACACAGGTAAACATACACTCAGTATTATGCACAAATACTTCAGCCAAGATAATACAAACTACAGTGATTAATAAATAGCATTTTACAAATTTTTGTACTGTGATTATTAAGAAATTATCCTAATAAGCTTAAGTCCTACATGTTTTTTTATGCATTTAGGGTTTAATGTGCTTCTGAACATTGACTTGCTTGTTGTTTAAGATTAGACAAACTGGCTTAAGGAATGTGATAAGAAGGGTCCATGAAAGAAATGTATTTATTAAAACAAAACACGTTTTTGCGCGTGTAGATGTTATAAGGAAGAAAAGCAGCGGATTATATGATTGCACATACTGGGTTTACATTATTATCTTATTAGACAGTTTGCTAATGATTAGTGTTCCCACACCATGAGAGTTTACCCCTCACTAACAGATCCTTGTTTCTTTTTTTTTTTTTAAAGGTGCTGTTGAAAATAAATGTAATTATAAGGCACTCAATAGTTGGTATTGAGAAGTAAATTGATATTTCCAACCCATATCAATCAAAATCATTTTTCATGTGCAGTGTTAATACCTGTAATTTTCGCATCTATGCGAAGCAAAGCTTTTGTGCATTTGCGATTATTTTTATTTGTAATTTTGTTTTATTTATTTTTTTTTAGCAAAAATAATGTACATGGTATTAAGTAATGTAAATTTTTGTTCTTTTGTGTCAATGTTTGAAGGCAATACATTCTTAAATGCAGCATTTAGAATATAGACACTGAAATTAAGTTGCAGGCAAAGGCATAGGGCCTTGCGAAAGTATTCGGCCCCCTTGAACTTTGCGACCTTTTGCCACATTTCAGGCTTCAAACATAAAGATATAAAACTGTAATTTTTTGTGAAGAATCAACAACAAGTGGGACACAATCATGAAGTGGAACGACATTTATTGGATATTTCAAACTTTTTTAACAAATAAAATACAGAAAAATTGGGCGTGCAAAATTATTCAGCCCCTTTACTTTCAGTGCAGCAAACTCTCTCCAGAAGTTCAGTGAGGATCTCTGAATGATCCAATGTTGACTTAAATGACTAATGATGATAAATAGATTACACACAGGTGGATTCTATTTAAGTCTCTGTATAAATGCACCTGCACTGTGATAGTCTCAGAGGTCCGTTTAAAGCGCAGAGAGCATCATGAAGAGCAAGGAACACACCAGGCAGGTCCGAGATACTGTTGTGGAGAGGTTTAAAGCCGGATTTGGATACAAAAAGATTTCCCAAGCTTTAAACATCCAAGGGGCACTGTGCAAGCGATAATATTGAAATGGAAGGAGTATCAGACCGCTGCAAATCTACCAAAACCTGGCCGTCCCTCTAAACTTTCAGCTCATACAAGGAGAAGACTGATCAGAGATGCAGCCAAGAGGCCCATGATCACTCTGGATGAACTGCAGAGATCTACAGCTGTGGTGGGAGACTCTGTCCATAGGACAACAATCAGTCGTATACTTCACAAATCTGGCCTTTATGGAAGAGTGGCAAGAACAAAGCCCTTTCTTAAAGATATCCATAAAAAGTATTGTTTAAAGTTTGCCACAATCCACCTGGGAGACACACCAAACATGTGGAAGAAGGTGCTCTGGTCAGATGAAACCAAAATCGAACTTTTTGGCAACAATGCAAAACGTTATGTTTGGGGTAAAAGCAACACAGCTCATCAACCGGAACACACCATCCCCACTGTCAAACATGGTGGTGGCAGCGTCATGGTTTGGGCCTGCTTTTCTTCAGCAGGGACTGGGAAGATGCTTAAAATTGATGGGAAGGTGGATGGAGCCAAATACAGGACCACTCTGGAAGAAAACCTGATGGAGTCTGCAAAAGACCTGAGACTGGGATGGAGATTTGTCTTCCAACAAGACAATGATCCAAAACATAAAGCAAAATCTACAATGGAATGGTTTTCACAAATAAACCAGGTGTTAGAATGGCCAAGTCAAAGTCCAGACCTGAATCCAATCGAGAATCTGTGGAAAGAACTGAAAACTGCTGTTCACAAATGCTTTCCATCCAACCTCACTGAGCTCGAGCTGTTTTGCAAGGAGGAATGGGCAAAAATTTCAGTCTCTCGATGTGCAAAACTGATAGAGACATACCCCAAGCGACTTACAGCTGTAATCGCAGCGAAAGGTGGCGCTACAAAGTATTAACTTAAGGGGGCTGAATAATTTTGCACGCCCAAGTTTTCAGTTGTTTATTTGTTAAAAAAGTTTGAAATATCCAATAAATTTCGTTCCACTTCATGATTGTGTCCCACTTGTTGTTGATTCTTCACAAAATATTAGTTTCATATCTTTTTGTTTGAAGCCTGAAATGTGGCAAAAGGTCGCAAAGTTCAAGGGGTAGATTTCTTTTGCTCTTTGATGAATGTTTTAAAATGTAATTAAGACAGATAGGATTTATGATTAAGGCCTAACCACAGTGATTTGATTTTTTACTTATAGAGATATAGCAGCACGAAATGTGTTGGTGTCTTCAGTCGACTGTGTGATGCTTGGAGATTTTGGTCTGTCACGATACATGGAGGATAGCTCTTACTACAAAGGTAATGAGCCTCCACACACTAAAGCCCATACACACATACAAGACACGGCTGTGACTGTTGATCCATTTAAATTAATGTATGTTAATTATGTAACAGTTTTTATTGTCCTACTTTCACACCAATGGATGTTTGTTTGCCTCATGCTATTTGTTATATTTTCTACTTGCTTGTATGTTACAGCCACCTAGTGGTGACATAAGAATATTGCAATTTCTCATAAGTCATCTATTGAACATATTTGGCATTTCAATTAGACAGCTCCTTCAGCTCATCTCTGACCTGCTTACTTGTTGATGCGAAATAGACCAAACACCCAATTATATCAAAACTTTTTTCTTTTGTTTGTCCCAAAACACACTGTCATTCAGTTTTAATGTATCTGTTTTTGTCTCAGCTTCTAAAGGTAAACTTCCTATCAAATGGATGGCTCCTGAATCTATCAACTTCAGAAGATTCACCTCTGCCAGTGATGTCTGGATGTTTGGTGAGTTCTGATCAGTTGGGTGTGTTCAAGGTGATTTAAGAAATGATTTTTGCTACATAATTTTTTCAAAGTTTCACTCCATTTTGTTGGACTTTGCATTTTTTCATGTCACCAAGTATTATTAGACTTTGTGTTGTTTTTTTACTGATAGTCTGCCCTAAAGTGCCTGTCTGTTTCTGTTTTTTTCTGTAGGTGTGTGCATGTGGGAGATCTTGATGTATGGCATCAAACCCTTCCAAGGGGTGAAGAACAATGATGTGATTGGTAGGATAGAGAATGGGGAGCGACTGGCTATGCCTCCTCAGTGCCCACCCACCCTCTATAGTCTGATGACCAAATGTTGGTCGTACGACCCCAGCAAGAGGCCGCGATTCACCGAACTCAAAACGCAACTCAAGTAATAAAATGCTTTTGTTTGGTGTGTGTGTCCGTGTGAGAGAGAGTGAGTAAGACAGAGAACTTGCTTGTATTTATTACAATGTGTGCAGATATGATTAAACAAGTACTAGCGCTATGAGCTAAATGGCAATTACAATGATAGATCTTTATGTACAGTACTATTATTTGCTCGATTTGCATGTTGTGCATTACACTTGATTTTTCATATTCATACTTTGCACATGCTGCAGTTCTAGACGTAAATATTTTGTAGATAGATCAAATGTGCTCATGGCTGGGGAGAATACTGTACATGGTTATTAGTTGTAAACACAAGGAAATTGGTATTGGTAACTTATAATTTAGCACGATAAATTAGATAAACCTGTCTATATTGAGAGGGAGGGAGGGAGAGAGAGAACGCTAATATAAGATAAAACAAAGAGTTACATAGTTCACTAGTATGAATTCTGTCTTTTGACTGTCAATTAAACATATATATTAAATTCCTGATCTTGTAATTTTTGTAGCACCATCCTGGAGGAGGAAAAGCTTCAACAAGAGGAGAGACTTCGAATGGAGATGAGGAGACAAGTCACTGTTTCCTGGGACTCAGGAGGGTCTGATGAAGCACCGCCTAAAGTAAAACTCTTTCTCTCCTATTAATTTTTTTTTTATTTCAGGACATTGATGTGTTCGTAAACACAAAGCAAACCTCTCTTTCTGTAGCCCAGTCGACCAGGTTACCCCAGTCCCCGCTCCAGTGAAGGCTACTTCTCCAGCCCCCAACACAACCACTTTCCAGTAAGTTAAATACACAAAGACACAAGCAAACACACACCTCTAGCAGTAATAAATTCTCTCTTGGCCTATTTTGCCAAGAGATGAGGAATTCAGGACTCCACAGAGCGTCTATGAAACTTTTACACAGGGCTAACAAAAAAAAAAAAAAATTGTGCTCTGTTCGTAAAGAGAAGTGGTGTTAAGAATAAAATCCAAAATGTATTGCTTTATATGTTTTACAGAAGAATTACAGTGAGACAATTATTTACAAGTTATTTATTTTGTATTCAGCTCATATTACACGGAGTCATAGTGACAAACATGGGAGATGTTAGATATATTTCACACACGGGTAGTAGAATATAGAAAATGTGCAGTTACAACATGATTTAAATCTAAATATAGGCACTGTTGTTTTTTTTGTTTTTTAAGCTGCTATGTCCTTTCTTATTCATTTGATTCTAAGCAAAATGTATCCTAATAGAAGCTGGGCAGTGCCCTGGTTCCCTGTGTACTGTCAACTAAAGACATAAACATAAAATGAATTGCAGCCTAACCCTGACTAAGTTTCTTAAATCTAGTAAAGAAGATGAGGTCTGCAAAGAGTCCATGATAAGCTTTTGTCAAATCTTTGTACAATCTTCTATGTAAGACAACTGCAGTAAAAATAAATCTAACAAACAAGCCAATATATTTTCATCCTACATAAATGTTTGAGTTGATTGATAAATTCAGTAAAAGTAGTACTCATCTGATCAAAGTTAGAGGACAGACACTGTTGAAAGACAGTGAGTACTGTGACACAAACAAGAGTCAAAAAGAGAAAATGAGACAGACTTTCAGCACAGTTATTCATCTTCTCATAAACCAAGCAGACAGAAGGCATTTCCTGTAGTTTAAAAGACACGCACACATGCACAAATCAAAGCCACTCTACAGCTCTTAGGCTATTAAGCTGTTTCTCTCTCCCCATCCTTATAAGGAGTTTATAATTTTGTCTGCTATTTAAATCAGAGTAGATCACATCATAAGTTAAAATAATGACTATACATTTTGGCATCTTTTACACAAGGGACTGAGTGCAATGTGAGCACATACGGTTCTATGGGTGTGCTTCAAATCAAACCTTGTTATCAATGTTATCTTGGGTATAGTAGTATTATTATTGTTAGTCTTTCATTGTGTCCAGACTAGTGCTTTATAATCATATTTGACATATATATTTAATAATCGATAGCTTTTTGGACAATCATACCATTTTTGGAATACAAGTAGGACAACTGAGGGAATAGGGTTTATTCTTAGGATTATTCTTAGTAAATTAGTTCAGTATTTCAGCTCTTGTTTCAAAGTAAAATACGACATGAGCAAACCAAATAAATGTAAAAGCATATAAAGATAAATACAGTTCAATCATTTTTCATTAAATCTGTTTTGTGTACAGCAGATTGGTCTTGTGCTGTGTAGAAATGACAAGAAAAAAATATTGAAAATATTGTTATTGTTAATTTGTTTGCTAAATAATTAGTTTTACATTAATAATCATTTGTTTCTGTTCTCTCTCTTTGTCCACCTTCAGCCATCAGCTCATGGTGGTGTAGGAGGAGTAGGAGGGAGCTACCCTCCTGCTGATTCCTGGAATCAACACACTGCTCTGTGGAACCCCAACATGGAGGTACACAAATGTGCACACATAAAAACACACAGTATGTATATAGTACATATTCACACAGTTTAACACGAAAACCCCTCTGAAATTACCTGTTTCCATTTTATAGTTGTCCCATGATATGGGAGAGCAAACATCATTTTCTGTCCTATTCAGTCCCTCTGCATCATTGAACTACATGTGCCACAGTGTGTGTAGAAAATACACATTAATTAAGTTAAAAGAAAGTTGTTTTTTAGTACTTGCAAATAGAATAAAGAGGATTAAAATGAAGTGCTGGCACAACTGTATGATGACTTTTTTTCAGTGTTCAGCACAGAAAAGTTCAGTTTTGAATTGCAACTTCAACCTAGAAATCTTTTATTAATCCTTCTTTTTCAAGCTGAATGTCCAACATGGCACAGTTTAATCCATCATTTGTCAGCAATTAAAGATAAATGTGCTGAACGTATTTGTCCTCTTACTACTTTCTTCCCAAAAGTACAAATGCAAATTTTAGTAGGCATTCTTTCCACAGGACAGTGGATGTGTAGGCCAGGTTCTGATGGAGGAGAGGCTGATGATGCAGCAACAACAAATGGAGGATGACCAACGGTGGCTGGAGCAGGAGGAGAGCTTCATGGTATTTCGCATATATTCATACACAAGTAGTTCTTTTGGGTTTTGTCAGTTGACTGCTGCCATATTGAGAAAAGTCTCCAAAAATGGACACATATTCTCATAACTGTGGCCACTATGTATAGGTGTTTTCCTAACTTTGCTTTATCTTTGAAGCTACTTTTAAAACTGCATATTTCATCAGCACGTTTGTTTTTTTGTTTTTGTTTTGTTTTTTTAAACATGTGAGGCTGTGGGATGCTGTTGATTTTAGCTTATGTAGATGCCAGAGAAGTAGTGGCAAAAAAGGAGAAGATGTGCTAAGTGATTGTGTTTACATGGAAATGTAAGAAATCTGGAAGAAAATTGCTGTGGCTGATGGCGTGTGATCCAACTACAGTTTTCTATCAGAATGAGTAGGATGTTATTAACACAATCTGTGCTGAAATATTAAACCTAAGACACAAGGATTCTCAACATGCAAACCCTAAACCTTACATAAACAAAACAGTAAAACTCCTGTGATCATCAGAATCCTGGAAAGAAAATCACGTAAACTGAGAATCTAAACACTAGATGTTGTAAAAGTGTGATCAACTGTTGCTGCTATGTTTTGACAGTAAGGATCAACAGAAAAAAAACACATTATTACGTTGACAAAAAAAAGCTGCATTTAGTTTGCATTTCTGTGTCTTCTTAGTAAAGCCTCTCTGTTTGGTTCATTATAACCACATGAGCTGAAAACTATCAAGCTTTGAACTGGCTCAGCAGTGCTTGATATATCTCATCAGACAGAAAACTCCCCAAAAGGAGCCAAATCAAAACAAGTCTGTTTTTCTTATCTCTCGGGTCAGGTTGTTTTTACTCTTGCTTTGATAGATTGTTTTCATTTTTGAGTCAGAATAAAAGAGCTGAGGGGCTCAAGAGGAAAAAAAAACCCCAAGAAATTAGTTTAGGATCTGTCATCCTTTTTACATATCTGAGGACACATTTATTGTTTTACTGAACAGAAAATCTGTCAGCACGGAGCTGGGAGACTGGATTGCAGATGTCTTAGTTATTTGGAATTCCAGGGCATATTTTTTGTCCCGTGTGCTCCCTGGATGCACCAGTTCTTTTCTGCACCCACCAGTCATTTCCTCAGTTCATCCCCATCTGTTTTCAAGTGTTGGATGGACTCGGCGGAACAATGTGTTATCAACCCGACACTTGAGACATTATAGAAGAACTAATGTGAAACTACTGGTTGCAGATTTCTTTCCATTCCCCTCGAAGTCTGTTCATATAAATACTTAAGCCTGATGAATTCAAAGTTTTTGCTAATCTTTGGTCAGACCTTGTCGTCACAATTCTAGTAGCTGAAAATGAAGCCATACAGTGAAGTACGACAGAAAATTGGTTATAAAAGCCAGCTGGTTCAACTGTAAGGATTGTGAGTGGATTATGTCCTGTAAACACTGAGTGAACATCTGTGTAGCTGTAATTTTTATAGCCATCGTGTTGGCCATCTTGCATATATTTAACACAAAACAGTGTTCTGACAGTATTACAAAGTGTGAGGCCTTTTGTTCGAAAGACCTGTCTGTGATTGATTGCTCATAACAAAGATGTGATCAAATATGTGGATACTTGAGAGTTGTTCTTAAAGTTTACACCATCATTTCACTACAAGTGGTGAATACTGGGGCTTAGACATCAATCATAGTGATTACAATTACTTAGCAGTCACTTACAGTCACTTAGCAAATGTTTTTTTTTTTTCCCCCAGTATTACTTACAAGTACATAGCAGAAAGTAGAGACAGTTTTACGAGGTTCGGTTTCTTACACAGGGACACTTCGACTTGTAGCCAGGAGAACTGGGAGTCGAACCTCTCACCCCGTGGTTCACAGACAACTGCTCTACCAACCCTCCATTCATTAAAATGTTCGATGCGTTCAGGTCCGGGTCAAAGATGTCATTGAACCTTCCTTAAAGTAAATTTAGCAGGCAAATTCAAGTAAAGGCTTTTGGCTCATGTGATTCTCCCTGAAAATCTACTCTTGGGAAGCAAGGTGACAAGTAGGATTTTTAGCTTTGAGACAAATGTGGCTCGGGTTAAATAAAATGAAGTGTAACTAATACAGAATGTGTATTGGAATATTATACGGCCAAAGCAATAGAAGAGTGAATAATCCTGAAATACAGATGTGAAGCTTGTGACTAATAAAAGGGGGATCCAGCTGGAGAAGTAAAAGAAATGGGCAAATAAATAAAAAGAGGGATGGAAAGTAAGACCTGAAAAGAAGGAGATGGACGCTTGTATGGAGAAACAAGTGGAGGACAGGAGGAGGGAGAAAGGAAGTGGGATTGGCAGAAGCAATGGAGAGGGAGGAACGAGAAAGGACTCACTGATCACTGAGAGTGAAGGGGGAAAAAAAGGGAAACGGAGGGAGAAGCAGAGAGATGGAAATAGTGGGAGGGAGAAACAGAAGGGAGATCTTTTTTCTCGAGGATTTAGTCTCTGTGGCTCAGTGGAGCTTTTCCTCCTCTGGAAAAACTTTACCCCTGACTCAGTTTTTCTGTCTTTCTCTGTTCATTTGCTTCACTCTCTGCAGACAGTCGTCTCTTTTCTCTCTTTCGCCTTCTGAATTTTCTGTCTTTCTATGACTTACATTTTCCTTTGATCCCATCTCTGTCTTCTTCATACTTTCTGTCCCTATCTCTCCCTTTTTTCGATGGCCTCCACCCTCTGTGTTCCTCCTCCTGTCTTCCTAAGGCACTTGTCTCCCAGGATGCATCTCTTCAAGGCATGCTTCACCAAAACGGTACCGAAACAAAGACAAGGACAGCTGGGGAGAAGTAGCAGTCATGTTTTGTTCTTAGTGTTTTATAATATTCTCTGATTCAGGGGTTAATGGTGTGAACAGGCTGTAGTTGTGACTTTATCTCTGTGTGACCTTGGTTGTGTTTTTCTGTTCTCTTCATCCTTACTGATTTAATGATGATGATGAGGATGGTTTTGTGAACAACGCAGGTGGAAAATGAGAAGCTACTGCAGAGTGTAATAACTCGTAGAATTTAAAGTTTGTAAAATGTTGGCAGTTAAATTATGTATTTTATATTGAAATGCCTTTTTTGATTAGGAAAATAAATTATACAGGTATTTTAGCTGCTTAGATTTCTTGTCTTTAACCCGTGAGTAAAGTGTTCACTCATTTGTGTTTGCTTTACTATTTTTGTACAGTTGTAAAGGTCGCTGTTTTTTAGTCTTGTATAAAACATTAATGATGAAAACTACAAGTTTGATAAACATTTTTTTATTTTTTTATGCAAATTGATGTGAAACATAATTTTTTACAATTGAATTTTTTGTCTCTATCTCTTGTCTGCAGAAGACAGAGTCCAGAAACAGCAGAGGAAGTATTGACAGAGAGGATGGCTCACTACAAGCACCGGTAAGTCGCTATTTGTATGGATGAATTTTTAGTAGTTAAAAGAAAAGGAAAAAGAGGGATGAAGAGAGAAGCGTTCAGCACAACTGACAGAAGGAAGAAATTCAGAGGGGGAGAGAAAGCATTCCTGCCTGTGTGCCAAGAAGGGTACTGCCTACAGTCCAACCACATGACCACAGTGGGCTCCTGAGAACTTTAAACCCAGCAGCATTGCACTGTCTCATCTTACAGTAGATGGTGGTTCTAATATCGTAAAGCTAAAGTTAATTCTCAGGATTACAGAGATCATCTCCACACTGTATCAGCTGCAGATGGAGCTAAACAGTGACATAGCTGAGCCGACTTCTCAGTAGTAGCCATCCGATTGCTTAAAATCCGATTGAGTGGCTACATGAATCCTCTTACTTAAAACTCATGCCCGTTTTTTTTAAAATTATTTTATGATTGAAGGTTGATATAACAGTAAAAGCTTCCTAGAATGAACTTGCTGCCTGTTCTGTCTTTGCACAGGGTGGCAGCCATCATATCTACCAGCCTGTAGGAAAACCAGGTGAGAACTCAAATACTAACATTCTCCATACCAGCAATAATGGAACACAAACCTAAGTCATATACTTTATGTAAAAATAGAAATAATGCAACTGTGAATATAGTCTGTAATGAATAAGCCCCATTGTAGTTTCTAAAGTATATTACATAAATAATACTGATTCCATAGCTTATATATGCCATTTCCTCGTTATGGGAAAATGAGGAAGAATAAAAATACCTATTGATAAAAGGAACACGTTTTTTTTGCTTCAAATTGTAGGATGCAAATTAAAAGCAGCCTTGAAAGGATAAACTCAATATACAAGTACCTTTTAAAATTCATGCAAAGTGGTTAAATAAATTTCACTTAGTCACTGTATCCTAAAGAACCAGGATACTCATGTTTTCCAGAACATGTGGCCCCTCCTAAGAAGCCGCCTCGTCCTGGAGCTCCCAGTCACCTGGGCAACTTGGCCAGCCTTTGTCCTGTGGACAGCTACAACGAGGGGGTTAAGGTACATGTGCTGAAACTTAAGATCATTTATTGGGACCAAAATGCCTCTGCCACGCCCATTATTTAGCCTTTTTTGTGAAAGTTATACAGCTCTGTATTTTATCTTTATCATCCCGCACGCCTGGTTTGGACAGTTCACACTCCACCTTATAGCTTTTATTTGACATATAAACTGTTTGTTTGGTATAATGGTGATGGGCTGCATGCTGTATTATGTTATGTGTGCCTTTGACCTAATGCACTGTCCTTTTCTCTCTCCCTTTTTACTCATTTCCCCCCTGTGTGATTATAACATTCTGTCGTCTTATTCCATTTCCCGCTTTATGCCCTGTTACTCTGCATATATACATCCAACAATCCATATGTCAAACATGTCCCCCTCTTTTGCATACCAACCCCTGTCACCCACTTCCCTGTCAATAATCCATCTGGCCCCTGCCTCACCTCCTATCTTTCACCTCCCCATAGCCGTGGAGGGTAAGCTGATCTGTGTGTGTCTGTTGTCACTGTAGAGGTATTTAGCTCATAGTTTTTATCATTGTGAAGTAAGACATTAAGAAATTTTTCTGCATTTTGTAAAGTAGTTCACCAGAGATGAAAAATTATATTATTGACATGCCAAAATATATATAAAGATAAACAGAAGCAAAATATCACGTCCACAATTCCACTCTGTCCCATAAAACAAAATGGGTGCCGCTAACTAATGTGCTAATGATAGTGAATGAATGATTTATAATGATTATTAAAACTGCACAATATGTCTGGTGAGGAAAAAGACTGAAGTGTCAACATAAAGCATGTAAATCATAAATCTAAATCCTAAACACTGTAGCAAAAGTGTAAAAGACCAATCATTGAGTCTTTTTTTTTCCTGTCATTGACTAATTACAGGTCACTCAGCACTAACAACCCTAACACTCGTCTATCACTGTAGAATAGACAAGGTATTTAGTCAGTAGGTGGAAATGCATGTAGACCTGTGATATCTAGTGGTTACTTATGTGTGTGAGTGTGGGTGTGAAAATCTTCCCGTTGTCCATAGTTTTAATATAATCAGATACTGCCTCCTAGTGTTGTGCTTCTGTAACTAAAGACACCCGTGTTGTCCCTAGAAACAGTGTAGAAACATCCAATTTTAACACAGTATCTGAAAGAACACTTAAGCGCTATTTACAATTTTTACAAGTGAGTTACCAAAAAAAAAAACAATAAATTATCTATGTCTTTGGTTTATTCTCCTTTCGCTGTTCCAGCTGCAGCCTCAGGAGATCAGCCCACCTCCCACTGCCAACTTGGATCGTTCAAATGACAAAGTTTATGAGAATGTTACGGGGCTGGTTAAAGCTGTGATTGAGATGTCCAACAGGATTCAACCGGCAGCTCCAGAGGAGTATGTCCCAATGGTCAAGGTAGGATCCACATTAAAACTGAAACAAAAAGATGGGTCTGCTGCAGGTACATGCTGTCGATTTAAGTATTGAGATTTAGGTCAATCTTGCAACAAAACAGGTTTAAAGTTGGATGTTTGTTTGGTAGGAGGTGGGTCTGGCATTGAGGACTCTGCTAGCAACAGTGGATGAGACTATTCATATGCTGCCAGCAAGCACACACAGAGAGGTAAACTCATACAGTGAAGGTATTCCGGATATACTTATGTGCGTGTGATTTCTGTTTAATTTTTAATAAATTTGCAAATACAAACTTCTTTCACGTTGTCATCATGGGGCATTGTTTGTAGAATTTTGAGGAAAATAATGAATCTGGTCCATTTTGGAATAAGGTTGTTTCATGACAAAATGTGGTAAAAGTTGAGCCCTGACTTACTGAAGTGACATTTTGCATGGAAGTTGAAAATCTAAATTCATCCCATAAATATTGGGTCTAAATGTCAAACGACAAACTCACAACTGCCTAAATATGAATGGTTTGAGTCCAGGCTGGACTTTGTAACATCTCTCTCCCCACCATTCTTGATTTTACATGATTGTCAGTGACATAAGACATGATTGTCAGTGGGAAAATGTATTTTGGGCCTGTCTTTGTCATGCAATGAATGTTTATGATTTTTGTCACAGATCGAGATGGCCCAGAAACTGCTTAACTCAGATCTGGCAGAGTTAATAGCAAAGATGAAACTCGCCCAACAGTATGTCATGACAAGGTGGGCATGAATATGCTTTATAGCTATATACATTTTACTGGTTAATTTTGTTTTTTACAGATGGTCACATTTGAATTTTTTTTATCTCTTTTGGACAGTTTACAAAAGGACTATAAGAAACAGATGCTTATGGCAGCTCATGCCCTTGCAGTCGATGCCAAGAATTTGCTGGATGTCATTGACCAATCACGAATCAAGATGATCACCCAGCCCCACCCACATTAGCACAGGATCTAATCAAGCCCGAGGGTGTGTGGCCAAGAGTATTTGTTGCGATAGAGATGCTGTGGAATATCTATTTGCCAATCATGAAGAGAGGAGGACATCAAGCTGGAAATGGTGATTGGAAAATAAATGAACTGTCAGACAGCCAAGGTGACTGAAACTGAAACAATCAGCTCCATTTTCTTCTCCCTCAAACATTCAAGAGTTCTCTCTCTCGCTCTAAAAGCCGCCATGTTTTGGTCACTATCATGTTGTTTTGTACTTTGTTGCATTATCTGCTTTGGTATCCACACAAACCCTCTGTCCAATCACGTATCCTCAAAAATCATCAATTACTCCTTATGTTTTGAAGAAAGTGAATCAAAGGTTTCAGAGGCTCATTTTGGTGAATGGACACACTACAAATGTACATACAAGCATATAACTGACACACAATTCACATACGCAGGTTGTAACAACTGGAACTAATAAGCCAGGATGAGGAGGAAAATGAAGATGATTTCTTATTGTTGTTTAAATATGCTTTTATAAAATAATATTATTACTATTTTCATCCTTGTTTTTCAGCCTTCCTCTACAAATGATTCACAGTACAGCCGCTTATATAAGCTGATTTTTGAACAACAAAATAGTTTTTATGGAAAAACAAAAACTGACACAGGCCACTTTTAAGTTGACTACATGGTAAATATACAAAGAAGCTCTATTTTTAACACATTTTTGAGGCAAGAGGTGTTGGTGAGAGGGATGAACAGAGGAGAGTAAGCGAAAGGAGGGGGGTGGGAGGTCAAGTGCGGATATTTTTTGAATTACATTGAAGGTGCTTATTGTTTCTGTACAGTGCCTGGTGCCAAATAAACTGCAATTAACAAAAAGAAAAAAGAAACCTTTCACTTAATGCTCTGATATAGCCTAACTCGATAAACCCAGATCACGTTCAGCAACAGCCCAACTGTAAAACCATTGCTTTTTTTTGTATGTTTATTTTTGTTTTTGTTTTTTCATCAGTCATTTCGGTCTTCACACGACTCTTGAGTACAATATGCAGTGTAAACTATCAGTTATACCCTCATTGTCAAATTGCCTTTGGTTAAGTTGATAGAGGATTTTCAGGAACACAGATTTATTTCCGTTTTTATTTTTTATTTTTTTTTAAGAATGTATTGTTTACACACCTTCATTTGTATAGTTGTAACCTATCTCTGTTAAAACCCCATGACAGAAACACTAAACAGTGATTTATTAAACCAAGCATTGGGCACATGCCTTTTTATTGGGGTTTAGGGTTTAAAAGGTTTATTCCCGGTCGAACCTGCTCCTTATTTTTCCTCAATCATGTTTCCTTTTTTCTTACTCAAGATTTCGATTTTTTTCAACAAAGCTGTTTAATTCTTTACTCTTTCTCTGCGTCTGCAGTTACCCTTGCATTTTACAGTTTTTTTTCCTCTGTTCCCGATCCCTTCATCAGCTCCGTTTTTCTCTCCCTCCTCTCTCATTCTCTCTCCATTCCACTGTTCACTCTCCTCTCAGGTGAGTAGCATTCTCAGGAAGGAGTCACATGTACAGTTGCTAAACTAAGCAAATAAACACTGTTATCATTAAGACATTTTTTTTCTGTCATCTTTGTTAACATTTATTTTGTAGTATCTGCAAGCACGTCTACAAATAGAAGACCAATAGATTCATGGATATGTTAAGTTACTCATCAAGATCAAATATGTTCTGGCGTTCAAACTAAAATGTCAAAACGTCAAATCACTGTATTTGTAGTAATAACTTCAGCTGTGGACAAATGCGTCACAGATAGACAACTTCTCAAAACAATCAATTTTTTTTTAAATTAAACTTAATTAACTAAACTTAATTAATTAAACTGCATCTTTGTTACCCCAAAACATGGAGAATAGGAAAGCCATCGCCAAGGCAGCCTAAAAGTTTCACACGTTGAAAACCCTCATTTGTCTGGATTTGAATAGTCAGATCAGCTTATTCTATTTGATACTGTTAATAAATCAGACTCTAATCCCTATAGGCCTTTACAGTCAAGGCATAATGACAAAATTCTAAATTAATGTCTTGAGTAAATAAATGTAATAGATGGAGTTGTACTTAACAAATTAAAGTTACTTGAGTCATTGAGCACACACTGTACACATATACTCTGTCTTTTACTTAACAAAACATGAAAAAAAATAAAAAAGATGTTTCCGCCCGGTTTCGAACCGGGGACCTTTCGCGTGTGAGGCGAACGTGATAACCACTACACTACGGAAACCTGTGATTAATACAACACGTCGACTGAGTAATAAAAACTTCTAGAAACCACTACTACAAATTCTTTGAATTACTAGTTAATAATTCTTAATAAATTATGTTGACCGCTTCTCCAGCCACCAACTCTGTAGCATTTAAAAAGAAAACTCCTGCGTTTGCTCAGTAAAGCTAATGTTGGTAAAGACTCACTACAGCATCTGAAGAATCAGCAGGTGCACGTCTTTGTCTTAAAACAAATTCACATGGAACTTGGAACATTATTCTGCATTATAACTTTATATAAACTATAACCGTACATAAAGGAGTTGGAGAAGCTATCGCACTGTAAGAGGTGGGGTAGTACTTCCTAACAAGCCAGTGGCTCCTCCGCTTTTATTCTGGAGTACTAACACTTGAAAGGCTGCTTCCATTTTAAGTCCCCTGTCGTTAACTCCACTTAACATAGTATCTGAAGCTTGCACACACACACACACAAAATCTTTTGGGATCTGGTAAGAAAAGTTATCTTAAAATGACTTAAAAGTTAAACAGGTATACACCAGTTTAGTAATGATGTATAAGATTTTTTTTTAAAAATGCATGTTTTGCAAAACTAATATTTACCACCTCATGATCTATTAGCATAAACCTTGTACAATATGCTTGATATCCACTAAAATTCAGGGCTATGAAAGATGATCACCAACTCACATGTGCTCCAGGCTATAGTTTGTAGTATCAAATATAGGTGTTAAGACAAACAATCATTTTTATAGTAGTGTCTTGTAGATTATAGGCAATAACAGTAGAAGTCAGACAAAGTCATTTTTGTACGTTTATTCTTTTATAAAAACAGATGTTTTAATCAAAGAGACCAAAGCCCATGTCGTCGTCGGACTCCTCAGACTCTTCCTTCTTCTCCTCTTTCTTCTCCTCCTCCTTGGCTGCAGGCACAAACAAAATGGTTTATGGTTAACAAGATTAAACACAGATGCTAGCTTTTATGGATAAGTTGAACTACAGGAAACAAAATTAGCCACAATGGCTCTAAAATCTCTCTAAATACAGGAATTAGCTTCCTGGTAAAGGCTAAGGTTTGGACTTCAATCAGGGTATTTAACCACTACTTGTGTAACAGGGCCATAATATATCCCAAAGCATCATAGTGCCAGGACCTCAATCTTCCATGGTTTTGCATTAGTCATATTACCTGGTGCATCTCCAGCAGCTGCTGGAGCTCCAGCAGCTGGGACTCCAGCGGGAGCACCACCTCCAGCGCCAACGTTGCAGATCAGGCTGCCAATGTCAATGCTGGACAGAGCCTATAATACAGTAAACATTCACTGATCAGTGTCATGTACAAGTTCGTCTGTGATGCTAAAAGCTAACACTCCACTTACACTGACTGAGCTCTATGAACCTGTGCTGACAACTGAAATCATTAGGCAGACTAAGTAAAAACCTGCAGTACTAGTTTGAATGAACATGTACCATGTCAGAGGACCTCTTGCAGAAATATCTTACACACTACAGACACATTGCTGAAAATGTCCTTTCTTGTACTTGTGTGGGGCAAACAGCCCTGCTCAACAGCAGGTTCTAATATTTGACTCAGGCTGATATTGGAGAAATCCTACAAATGTGAGCCTTCTATATTCAGCAGCAGCTGAATATGAATGACTTGAACAACCTCTAGAGATAATCCTATTGCCAGGGTACTTGCACATACAACTGTGTGAGTGTTGGCATATGTATCCATCTGTTACCTTGGCAAACAGACTTGGCCAGAATGGCTCCACAGTGACTCCAGCAGCCTTGATCAGAGCAATCAGCTTGTCCTCCTGCAGACACAAAACAGTAATGTTGAAGAATCTTCACTCCATCCTCAAACGAGTTCCTGACTCACGGAAGGGCTTCATGCACATCATTAGACCACTACTGTATAATAACAGCATATTAGCTGGGTTTTTTTTGCCACTTATGATCTTACATCTACTTTTACTTTTCCAATTAATCTGCCAAGTTACACTTTTCTAGTTTAATGTTTATCAGAAAGTAAGTAAAGTCATTAAGGAAAACACTTCTAGCTCTACCTTATCCAGTGGAAGAAAGTACTACTTGTCCTTCTTAATATAAAAAAAAAAAAAAAACAACATTTAAAGAATGCCCTGGACCCTGTAGACATTTGTGCTGGACATTGTTTGCCATGCAAACAGATAAAGTTACTATACGATTTTAAAAGAAAACAATTCACAGATCGTTTAAAAATGAGAATCACTCGTTGCTCCCTAAAATGACACTTGCTGTGTCCTGCTCAGTAAGTTCGTGCAGCACCCACGTGTACTAAACATGTCAGGATGGTGTTAAGGCACTAAATGCAGCGTTGTGATCAGTAACATAACGTGATCATATCCTGTACTTATTTACCGTTATACCTTTATTCCTGGTCATAAATAGCAGCGTGCTCTTGTAGACTTGTATTAGCTAAGAATGAATATAACGTTAGCTAGCACCTGTCACTGACTAACACATTTACTGACTAACACATGTACAAGTGTTCAAAGGATTCAATTTTGGGGGGGGGGGGGGGGCAAAAATGAAAAGCCACTTTTCAGATGAAATTCCTGAATATAGCTGTAAAGAACTGAGATCTTCTAATATATAAACGTGGCCTAATGATAGCAACAAGCACGCCGCCATTTTGGCCGGTGGACGGGTTGTTTAGATCCCTCCACACTCAAAACTCTCAGAGACATTAATATTCTGGTTTAGACTTATCTCAGTTTTATTATTTAAAGCATTAACCACCAGCGTAGCAAGGTATTGCCGGTGTTCAAGTGAATGCCAATGGCTTAAGCTGTTGTGGGGGAAAAGCCGCGACACTTACGGTGACGGTGACCTCATCGTCATGGAGGATCAAAGCGGAGTAAATGCAGGCGAGCTCGGATACGGAGGCCATTGTAGATGTTAGATTTTATATTTGTAGCGTCGGATGCCTAAATTTGACAGTGCTAGTCGCCGGATTGTGGGCCTTAGCTTCGGATGAAGAACCAAGCACCTTAGGCACGTTAACTTCCTACAGCAGAAAAGGAAGACAGAGGGCGGGAGCTTAGCTAATATACCATGCGTAAAGATACGTGACCCTCGACGTCAGTGCGCACTTATAGTGACGAAAGACGCTCTTTTTATGTTTTGGGAATCGTTAAGGTGTGTTTTCTGGTAAATTGACCTCAAATGACTTAATTGTAAACTTGTAAAACGAATTTTAACTCTCAGCAAAAAGGACCTTACTAAGCATCACATCAGCGGCTGACTAAAGGTATTTCAATTTAAAATGCTTTGCAAGAGCTGGACCCAGTCAACTGGATGATAAAGATATTGTGTTTTATCTCAAGTCTTTAATCTGTAAAAGCATGAACATTGTTGTGTTTTAGCACCAGATACCGACCAAAATATCTGTGCATAACGAACATGAAATAATAAAATGTGAACAGATGGGTTTTAAGAATATTACTAGTTAGAAGTAATGTACCAAGAATTACATTGTTCCACTCTTCAATGTGTTCCTATTACTTAAAATTAATAACACCTAAATGGTGAAAAATATGTAGAGAAGCAAAATGTTCAGAGATTTCAAATTCACTCCAAAAAGCATAGTCAGTAAACTTTATTTCATCTCAATCAAAAACACAAACAAAAGTAACAATTTCAAAACAAATATCTCTGGGCTGCACTTACACAGGAAAAGAAAAAAACCTGTCTTTCTATTTAAAAAAAACAACAAAATCAAATTGGTCAAAAATCAAACAGTGACTGTAAATCCAGATGCAGTAATACTTTTCTCAAGTTTTACCATTTACTGTCTCCCCCACAATGTCAGTGACCAATTATGGTACAAAGTTCACAAACAGTTCAAAGAATCATTCTCACATTTTGGCACTAACATACTTTCTTGGCCATGGTATGTAAAAATACTCAATCAGGTAAAACAACAAAACTAGAATGATAAAAATGACGGTATGGCTTTCAGTGGTAGCCTCCTGTGTTGTACAGTGTAATTAAAGATATCATGCGTGGACAAAGCAGGAATCTTAAAGATTAGAATTCTGGAATGTTTATGTACATCCCCCATCTCCATGGGAACAAATCTGAATCTTTCTGCTTCTGATGCAGCTCAAGATTTTGGAACATTCAGATTATTCATTCCTATCACTATGGCAACAAATTACTATTGTCTACTGAGGTTTTACAGCAGTGATTTTAAGTGCATAGGAGCAAAGTATATTCCTTAAAATTCTTTTCATAATTAAAATGTATGACTGTTGTTTTTTAAGCATATCTATTCTCAGCTGGGCATTTGATTTTTCTGAGAGCTCTCATCATTTTGGCTCTTATGAAATAATGTTATCAAATTGCTTAAAAAAGCCAAACAGATATGGATGCCCTGCATTAGCAAAGGTCCATTGTTAAGATAATAAACCCACATTTCATGAGTATAATGCTATATTACACATTATTTTTAGACCTCTATATTCTACTGCACATATAGAGGTGACATGAATGACAAAAGATTTGATCAAAGGGAAAAGGTGAATTTCTACCATTGTCATCTTTGTACTTTTTGATATCAAAACTGAGCAGTGTCTGACTTGTCAGCCATTAACACCAAATCACAAACAAATTTTTCTTGGGTTGTTGAATCAGTTTAAAAAAAAAAAAACGGTTATAGCGGATCCACCTTTCCTGTAATGCACTAGAAAGGGCAAAACAAACTTTCCACACTGACAGTGGCAGATAAGCAGATGCTGACTTTGCAATAGGGTCAATAAAAAAAGTCAAAATCTGCAGATACCAGATCATGGAAGCAAATAGTGTGTCTATTCCTTATGAGGCTTCCCTTTTGGCGTTTCGTCATATGAAACTCCATATTCATTTACTCTTCTCTTGTCTACTGGGTAGAGCCTGGGGAGGGATACAGAAAGAGAGATTTAGTTAGGAATATTTTGGGGTATGCTTTACTGGTAATTTTTGTTAAATAGGCACGCCTGTGGTGTCTGTCCACATACCATCTCTGGTAGAGGTAAATGAGAAACACAACGTCATCTCTGAAACAGGCCAGTCTGTGAGACGTCGGCATGGTGATGATGAAGGCAAACACATCGTCGATGAAGGTATTGAATGCCTAGTGATGATCAATTAATATCAATTAATATTATCAAAAAAGATAAAGAACATAACTATTATGGATTTATCAATGACATGTACATTAGTTTATAAATATCACCCAAATGAATTCACATCT
Source organism: Channa argus (assembly GCF_033026475.1). Classification (NCBI taxonomy): domain Eukaryota; kingdom Metazoa; phylum Chordata; class Actinopteri; order Anabantiformes; family Channidae; genus Channa; species Channa argus. Next base: position 13,541,526 of record NC_090197.1, read on the forward strand.
TTAAAAAGACATTACTGGTGAAAGGTGAAAGGTGAATATTGGCTTGCAATGTGTGTGTTCTCACCTTGTACATAAAAGCTTTCCAGGGCAGATGGGCCACAGATTTTAGCTGTTTAATAAAGAGTATAACAGAAAAGTTTAAGGCGATTGTTGGAAATGCAAAAATCAAATCTGATGCAGATATTTTGATATATCCCCCCAAAAATACAATATACAAACAATTGACTCTGTGTTTAACATATGTCTCTTTTAGCTTGTCAGTCCTTTTCGAAATAATTATAAACATAACACAATATCTGGAATACACAGACCTTGTAGTTGACAAACAGCTGAGGAAGCATGAAGAGGAAGCCAAATGCATATACACCTTTAAAGTTTAAAGAACATTTTGATTATAATCAAAACAAGGAGTAATGTAACAAGGAGTAATCATCAATACTTTTACTGTACTAAGAGACTACTTAATTAGGTACAAGGCGTTGGCTTACCATTTACTAAACTGTTGATCAGCCACGAGTACCAACTATTACAAAGAAACACAGACAAATAAGAGACAATGACGAAAACAAACTTGGCATTATAATCACGATTAATGATCCTGTTGTAAAACTGTTATGAACACACAGAGATGCCTACCTTTTATATCGTAGGAATATTAGAGCATAAACGGCTCCTCCAATACACAATGGGTAAAGGAGGTATGAAAGATATTTCATGGCCTATGCAGAAACACAGGATGAGCAATGATCAATTTTTGTGCATCTATTAAATTACATGAAGTCAATATAGAGAATATTGTGTGTGAGTGACTGTGTCTTACCAGAGTATCATACTCCTCCGTTCTTCTCTCTGATTCATCCAATTTTCCAAACTGTGCAGAAAAAAAGAAAACACTCTTAGGTTTTCAAATATTATTAAAGCTGTTAAAATGTGAGGTCAATAAATCAAAAAACAAACAAGCAAACTAAGCAAAAACACATCTTAACCTTTAAGCTTAACCCTTACGCTTAACCCTTACCCTAATCTTAACCTCATCCCACTTCTAACCTTAACCTTTAAATACACCCTAAAAATTATATAGACTGGCCTAAATGTTCAAATAGTAATGGCATTGATCTAAAACTTGTCCAGACCACACACAGTAAGACATGTACACATTCCCACACCTACCAGGAATGTTGGTTTGCCTCCTTTCCAGAAAACCTGAATCTTCAAGGCCTTCTTTACTTTCCATACCTGCAAAAAATAAAACATTAACAAACCCAAACTATCATGCCTTAACCAAAGAGTATTATATAGCCCAATCCATCCTTTTAAACTACACTTTAAAACATTAGCTCCAGTGAGTATTATATTTCTCATGTAACAATACACAATACTTGAGTCATGCAAAGCCCAAAACATTCTCAAAACAATGAAGTTGTTGAATTTGTTGTTATGTCAAATTAAATAATAGTGTGTCTGAATTAATGTTTATGCTTTGTTGTAGCTATGTTTGTATGCAATGTAGGTGTGTGTGTGTGTGTGTTCCTCCAGTGTACAGTATATGCTCTTACTTCAATGATGGAGCCGATTCCTGCAGGTATAAGGACAAGCAGACTGGTCTGCTCATCAAACAAATACAGGAAAATCACAATGGTGCTGAAACATCGCCACAGCACTTGAAGCAGAATAGAGAAAATGGTAATTACACACTGACAGTTACTTGCTGTATTGTACACACTCTACATACTACTGTACAATGTGCAGGTAAATCTCCAAACTTTCCAAACATCATTCGATATCCAATAGTGTTTGATGAGTTACCTACCTGCTTTGCTGGACATTCCCACCATACTTTTCTTCTGCTTCCAGAAGCTTATGTCATTTTTGAAGGCCAGGAAGTCAAAGAGGAGCTAAAAAACAGCAATAAAAATTTTTATTTACTCAAATTTGTAAAAATACAGTGCCTTGTTAATGCTCAGTAAATTGCATTTATCTTTATTTTCTTATTACTGGTAAAAGTAGTAATAAGAAAGTAGATTAAAACCAGACTTTCATATATAAATGTTGATACTCCACTACAGTAGATATGGATTTAGGTTTACTGCCTTTAGATCATTTTGGCCCAATATTAGCTCTTCTGAGTTAAAAAAAACAAACTTTATTGTCTTCTATTGTAATGTGGTGTTCAGCTCTGGAGTCAGACTCACATGGAAGGCAGCTACAAAGAAGGTCAGAGCCAGGAAGTACAGGTTGGTATCCACAAAGATCCCTTTAATTTCATCAGCATCTTTCTCTGTGAAACCTTTAACAAATACAGGAACACAGAGATAAATGCACATGGTATTTAGACAGAAACTGTTTATCTTTGTGTGTGTGGGGGCATAGAGTGAGCAACAAACCAAATTGCTGCAGAGAGTAAACAGCATCTTGCATGTGGATCCAGAATCGCAGTCTCCCAAGAGAGATGGAATCATAGGAGATGGTCAGGGGGAGCTCCATGGAGGTACTATTGATCTCCTACACATTCCAACACAAACACACACATGAAAAACAAAATAAAAACTCGTCAAGGTTTCAGTTCTTCGGGGGCAGGATACAATTCATGACTGTAGCGCCTGACAGTCGGAACAAATAATAGAAAAAACAAACGGAATTTACATGCAAACATACCGTGGGTGACTTGCCAAATATCAGCTGCAATGTATTATGTAACATTTATTTAAAAACAAAAACTTGCCACCAGGTCCTTGACTCGGTTGCTAAGCTCATCAACAAACAGCAGAGGTAGATACACCATCTTCTTACCATTTTGGAATCTGAAACAGCAACAGATAACACATCCTCTGATACAACTTGTGGACCGTATAATGCATTGTAACATAACCAAAACCCCACTACAACCACTTTACAAATACCGACTGAGAAACCTGTGTTCTTCTGCATCTGATTTTGTCACAAATTAATAGACCATACCAGGACACATTGTATTTAAATCTACCAGTTCTGAAATAATTCCAAGAACAATGGTTTTCAATTTTGCTTATTTGTTCTTCTTACACTCTGAGGTATCTGTGGACGTCACTTGGCAGGTATTCTCTGTCAAACACAAAGTGGTCACTGACAATGTTAAGTGTCAGGCGTGAACGCCAGTGGGAGACTGGGCGATCTGATGTGGAAGTGGCTCCACTTCCAGTTGCGCCACCTGCAGGGTTACTGTCCCATGGTTTCTTCTGCTGGGCTTCTTCTTTCTGGCCCTGTGTGATCATGTACATATGTTCAGACACCAGAGAGAGAAAGTTCTGAACAAATGATGATTAAATCCGGATCAATCGATATATAATTAGTGTAAGACCTAATTAGTGTAAGAAGTATTTAATAATTTATAACTATATTTATCTTTATTTTGTCACAGACGCCTCACAAAAAAATGTGATCATCCTTTATTTTCAAACACTATACCTGGGTTTGATCCTTGCCGGATATTAAAGAGATTTCAGGTGGTTTAGGGATCATGTACGTGGTGAGCTGAGCAACCAAGTGGACCTGTCGTGGATCCTGGATTGGAGTGACACCAGCTTGATGGACAAATATTAGTGCATACAAAGTTCCATTGTTACGGGTCTTCTTAGGAAGAGAGACATTTACCATCCTGGACATAAAGAGAAAGAGGGAACAGGGTTAACAGAAGAAAGGTATTTTGGTTTATGGATGCAATCAAACAGCCTTTCTTAGAATTTTGTTTAAATGTATTAAAAAATTTAACTATTAAGTTATAAAGTGCTTGAAACCATAGTTGTTAAAATAAATGTAAAAAACACAAATGTACATTACGACTTCATATCATTTAGTTACGACTGAACGGAAGCACATTCAACATTGTTTAGTGACTAGCAATATTAATATCCATTCATCTGAATAATTCATTAATGCATTGAGTTTCATTAAGTTTCTGCTATTTTATAGCTTTGAATCTGACTATTCAGAGCTAAGCACAGAGACAATTCATTTTTAGGGCTAATAATAGCAATTTCTGTGCAAACTCCAAGAAGCAACTAAAAGGTACTTCTCACTTACTTCTCAAACTTGCTGTTGATGTCAAAGTTTTCCTCTTTGTGAATCAGGGTATGCCCCCCATCTGCATTGGGCCGCGGCGCAGTGTAGATACTCAACTGGATCCACAGAAAAAGAGAGATTATGGGTATTATCACAATTTTCTAGTATACTCTAGCCTCGTTCTTGTGCTGTTGACTAAAGCAAAACAGCCACACAGAAAGACGAACAGAAAGAATACTGTACTGTAACATTACTGACCTGTAGTTTTGGTTTCCCTGCCAGAAAGGGTGTGATACAGTTGTCACCTTTGGGGTTGTCGCAGGGTTTGGTGTACACTATACCATACATCACCCAGCAGGTGTGGAGCACATACACCACAAACACCCCCACGATCAGGGTGGTGAACGATGTTTTCAGAAACATGATGCTTGCTTTGCGTCAGTGTCTCCCTCGCCTAGCCGAGGAGCAAGGCCATATGTCTGCAAGTGAAGAGTCGCAGATGGAGGAGAAATATGTATGTGTTACTACAGTATTTGGAATTTGAAAGATTATATTATTTTTCAGGCAGGGAGGGGCTAACAAAATGGTTCCATTGTGGAAATGTATGACACTGTGCTTTTGGTATAAATGTGTTCATTTTATAGCTTTAGTAATATAAATAATAAATTACTGACATTTCGCTTTAAGCTGAAGAAATAATGAGGGTCAAAACCCATACTGAAATATGAGATTCTGAAATGGATTTCCAAAAACAGATTGTCAATTAGTTTTACTTTAGTAATATTTTTAGTCAGTCTTCAAGCAAATATTCCAAACATTAACTTGTTTCAGTTTCACAAATGTGACAGTTTTCTGATTTTGTTTGCAAGGTTTTATACCAAACTCAATATCTATGGGTTCTAGACTGTTATTCAGCAAGCCCCAATTGATGATCCTGTCATCTAAAATTTTCACCACTGCCTGACTCTGTATTGAAAAAATGTTTAAAGGAAAGTAATTGTCAACTGCACCTATATAATGGAAAGTGTTTTACATATCACCCTAGTCTTTTTTTTCTCTTTTCTGTGTCAAAGAAATTATTTGTCAGGCCTTTCAGTTAGTATATAACGCATGATTCCCACTAGTTAAGATCATTTACCACAACTTCTGGTTCTGTCTTTGTTTAAAAAAAAAAACACCAAACAAAGGACTAACAGCAGCAGGGCCTGTCCAGGCCTGATAGAAAATGTAACACAAAGACAAATGTTTTTGAGGGTTTTCTAACTAATTTCAAATGACCCCCTTGGTGTAAAAACTTTGGCTAATTATTAGTAGATTACATCTAAATTAATCTACCACAGCTTTACTTATTGGCCCAAGGTTGCAGTTATTAACTTTTGGGAGCAATTCGTCACCCTCTGGCTGATTGTGTAAGAAGGCTAGAGGCAGAGTAACGTTAAAGCCCTTTATCTTACCTAAACTCTGAGCTGTCAAGTTGACCACACGGTTGCTTTACTGTGGTTTGCCTCGTAATAATTAAAGGATTTGTTTTCTCTTTTGAAGCCTGCTGTCTTCAGCTCAGCTTTCATACTGTTGTTGTGGCCACATTTTGCAGGTTTTACGCCGAATTATTAGGTTATATGCTGCGGCATAAAATACATCCAATTCAGTCGTTAACGTTAAACCTACCGGTGTTTACAGGCAGTCAGTGACAGGACACAGCTGGATCACTGGCTGGCTACTCGTCCATTCATGACATCGTCTTGTCAGAAACGTCCACCGTTTTTAGCCGAAGACATCTGCTGGCTACTCGGCTGTCCTCTCCATGCAGGAAAGTACTGGTCTATGCAAAAACTGTGGTCTGAAACAGATCTGCAAGCGTGAGGTGGATCTATATTTCCGCACCGCCATTCACTTCCTGGTTGGACTCTTGGACGGGATTTGGGGGAGTACTAACGCGAGACCTCAACTTAGTGAAACGTCACTCTTTAGACCATGTACATTCTTTTGGTACATGATCTAAGTTAACTTTTTCCCAAAGTACAAGTACTACAAGAAAACAATGTATTTTAATATTTAATCCTCGATTTGTGTGAGAAAGTTTAAATAAAAAAGTTCATAAACAATAAGGACACAATATATGTGTTATCTACTATAGAGAGCTGGTGTGTTACAAAAGCGTTGGTAAAGGTGAAGCTGATTTGTACTTACCCTGCATTTATTACAGCTGGTTAACAAAGCATGAGCATTTTTATTAGGAATAAAAACGAAAGGTAACTTTTGAATGGAGCTATGGAAATGTATATGTAAAATGAAGATACACCACTAAAATGTAGTAATTTGTACTTACTGTAAGTACATGCACTTATTACCACCTCTGGTTTACAATTAATTGCTTTCAGTACCAACATTGAATTTGGTTACCGTTTAAAGATGTTGCACAGCAGTGGGAAATATTTATTTCGAATACATTCACTTTCTATTACGCCTATGACATGACTGCACATTGTTTCACTGAAACTAAAACACGTCACGCATCGATACGCACAGATGGAGAGTGAACAACAGTCTGTGAATGAAACGGGAGTTTAACCTAGGATCGATGTGTATGTACCTCCCTAATAAAACGGTCTGCCGTGACCCGGATTCGAACCGGGGTTGCTGCGGCCACAACGCAGAGTACTAACCACTATACGATCACGGCTGAGCCACTGAATCAGACGCACGCTGAGTGTGTCCTTTTAGGTCCACTTATTTTTACTTTAAGCATTTGTAATTTGTTCTCTAGTTTGTTATTGACTCTATTCAATGAAGTTCAAATTTTGGCACATCCATTGTTCACATTAACATCATTAACTTTTTGTATTTCCATATGTTTTAAGGTTTATGTCGATATTTGTGTATTTAAATTATGCAGTTTGCACCCGTCAAAACTTATATCTTCCAAGGTTTTTGATCTTGTTTATTTTTTGTTCTTTATTGGAATAGAGAATAGAGAACTAGATAATAGAGAATAGAGAATTTCACGGGACCTGGAATCCTGGCGGTGCTCAATCAGCAATGTGACAGCTGGTCACGTGTGAACCAAAGTAGTTGTGCATGCGAAGTAAGAAGATTCTTATTTATTTGTACACACTGTCATATGTGAAAAAGTCTGCCTGCCGTGACCCGGATTCGAACCGGGGTTGCTGCGGCCACAACGCAGAGTACTAACCACTATACGATCACGGCTCGCCACACAGATTGATACCGTACTTGATAAAACATGCTCTATTTCTCATTGCATAAAATTTGCATATAATCATGTCAGAATTTTTGTTATTGACATGGTTATACAGATAACAAGTGAACTTTATGTTGCTTTATTCAAATTCTTTGCTCCAGTCATGTATCCTGTGTCCGGCTTATCCAGCAGACATTACTGATTTCTGTCATACAAATGTTCAGAACCATATCCTGAATTTACATTCAATTAAAATCAGTTATAAAAGATAAAATACAAATCTTTTTAAAGGCAAATTGTGAGAGTTTTATACTGGTTGTGTGTCAAACAGAGAGAGTGAGAATGATTATCTTGTCAACCCACCCTCATGGAGGGTTGCCTGGGGCTAAAATGATTTTACAGCTAAAACCAATTTCTCTCACACCACCTCAGGGCAGGAATAATATAAGAAATGTAAAGCACATAAGTGATTTTTATGCTTTTGCTCTGCCTGTGACATATTCGTAGTGCTATGAAAAAGCCATTATTTGTCAAAATCTACAAGTCACAGTGACACATCCTAACCTACTGGATTTCACTCATGAATCATTCCCATTCTGAAGAAGGTCATGGTCCCCAGCCCTGACCTTAGTCTAAAGTCTTTGCAGCCCTCTGTAATACTCCGTGTCTTTTCGTACATGGATCACAGCCTCACTCCTTGACCCCCTGAATTTAGCCTACAGGGTAAAGTGTCCGTTGTGTCAACACGGGCCTATAATTTGTCTAGGGACTCCTCACTGTAACCTCAATGACTCTGCCATGGAGATATTGTATGTGGAATATACAGTGGCTGTGAATTGAGCAGCATCATCCTGGAAGTGCTCCATGGGCAAATTTCCCAGCTGAACATCCTTTTATAAATCTGCTGGTGGATATTATTAGATTGTCTATATCAGTTGTGACCCTACATGTCTTTTTGGAGACAGATGGATGCTTGCTCCCCTATTCATACACCTGAGTCTCCTGTAGCTGGTCATGACACGAACCGTCTTGACTTCAACAACCGTAACATAACAGCTGAACATAATATTACAGCTAAATGTGGCATTATGTGGCATGTATCTGGATGTTTTTGCCATTTTTCATGCTTTGAACCAATGGTAGAAAAAAAGCCCCAATAATTAATTTATCAAAGGTCATTATGTCAACATAAGATCAACAATAAATCAAAGTAACTTCGAATACTGAACAATGCAACAGTTTTATAATAATATCAGTCATTGTTTTTACACTGATTCTTAATTTACACTTTTGTACATATCTGTACTTTTACTTCAGTAGGATTTTGAATGAAGGACTCAACTGTAATGAAATGTTTTGAATTAATTGTAATGGTACATTTATGTAAGTAAAGCATCTGGGTACTTCTTCCACTGCCCCTTCATCCGTGTTAATGTCAGTGTTAATTGTAGAATTTAATATTTGCCAGGTTTTGTTTTCAGTCAAACTTAATCCATTATTGTAACGATACACGAAAGAAAGGAGAGTCTGTGATTTAATCAAGCTATAAACTACTCATTGTGTATTTCTGAGCCTCTGGGCAGACCAGTATGTCAAGAACAGCGCAGCAGACAGAACTCTAAAGTAAAACTTGACCAAGAGAAGGGCAGAACTTTCCCCTGATGCATCCCACTCCCATTTGCTTGTCAGAAGTGATTAACAGCATTCAGCCTATCCCGTACGGGTAATGTACTTGTTCCCCTCTGTCAGGAAACCTGATCCACATACATTACCTAAATTGAAGGATTTCTGGCCCCCTGTGAGCAGGCGGAGAGCATCGGGCAAATTCTTCTAATGGTTCCTCAATCCCAGTTTGAGACTGAAGATGAATGGACATTTGCTGTCAGGGCGACCCTCTTCTAAACCTCTAAATCTAGGACTTTTTTTGCCTGCAGGTTCTTTTAAATCACTTCTCTTCTTACATTTTATCCTAAAAAGTTAATATTTAAGGTCAGTTTGTGCTTTACTCCCTTTGTTTAATCTCTTTAATACAGTGGTGGAATTAAAGCTCTAGTACATCTACACATACTGTTGCCTCAGTGCTTTTTCTGCATCTTTATGCTTCTCTATATTTCATTTTAATGCACTACATTGGTTTGAAAGCTGTAATTACTTACATATTAAATGAGTGAAGATATAGATGAGTTTACAACCTAGAATTTTTTTTATTTAGTTCCAACTGGCTCAATCAGCTGCAACATTACAATGTGCCTTACACATTTAGGCATTATTATTAATTTCCAATAATATAATATAACTTTGCAGTAGCCATTCTGCTACAGTATATGTGATTCCTATATGAATATGAAGTACTTTTTGCACCTTACATCCTTTACTTATTTCAAAAGTGTTGATTTTATTCATCAAATCTTGGTGGCAGTAGTTAAACATCTCACCACTCAGTGGCGCAACAGTGCCACGCAGAGCAAAACAGGATTCAGTTATGTCATTAACCATTCACAGTCTACAATTGTCTCTCTCTTCCTCGGTTTCCTTCTGTCTGTCTCTGTCCTTCTCATCCATAATCACCACTCTGTGGGTCTCCATCAACATCCATCACTCTTTATGGAGTTTCACAGTCAGGGGCACAGAACAGAAAGAGAGAGCGAGAGAGAGAGAGAGAGAGAGAGAGAGAGAGAGAGAAAGGGGGGGGGGATACAGCCTTCCAGTCAGGGGCAGAGAGAAGGTTCACTCAGCACTCTATTTCCAAATGACCTCCCAGATAGAAAGAATGTGTCCCTTTCCACACATTTTCAATTGCCGGTCTCGGGGTATTAACCAGACACCTTTAGATCCTCAGTTGGGAGAGCCCTGCTGATCTGTTCACTTAATTTGAATAAATTGCATTTTCCCAGATACAGTGTGTAGGAGAAATGTATCACCTATCTTTCTGTACAAAATCTTTATGATCACATACAAATAATATCAGTTATTTCAGCTGGATAATGGGGCTTAATAATGTCCAAAAACACAGTGAAGGCATATATATCCTATGGAAAAAAAGGACCCTTTTACAATGTTAGACTTGAACCTGCATTTTGGAACGTTTAAAAGGAACTACAGAGGTCTTAAAAATGCATCTGGAGTAATTAAAATACCCTGTCTCCGTCCAGCATGTCAACAGCAGGAACAGCAACAGTTAATGTTGCTACACACTTAAAAGCTCCGGTCAGCATATCTGAGTCTTTAAATTGGTATATGGTGTGTGAGGTACTTGACTACAAAGGCTCTGCACGTGATTTCTGCAGAACCCTGATTAAAGTTTAGGTGTTAGGGCACAGGTTAGTCACAGCAGCAGGGGAGAACTAACCCTGTGGGATGGAGGAGTTTCAAAAACAGTGAGGCTCTTATTGCTTTTTGAGCTAAAGAAACATTTATGAGCAATGTACCTTCAGTAACTGTCACATTACGTGACAAATGTGACATTTATTTGATAGAAGCATGGAAAACTTATGATAATGCAGAACAAAATCGTAAACTCTTTTTGTTGCATTTCGCTTTATTCAGACAGGACTGAGACACGAAGAGATTAAAAATGCATTTTGACATGAGCGATGCTCACCCACATCTGTCAGCGTGAATCATCTCGATGAAATCCGGGCACTGTTTTGATTGTTTTTAAATATGGGCTGAATCTTTAGTAGTTCCTAGGGTCTCTGCATTAATACAAGTTAATCTTTGAGGAAAATTACGTTTTAATGATGTACTTTATCACATATCATTAGTCTGCAGGTTTTGGAGAGGTGAACCGAGCCTTCCTACAAAATACAGAAAGCCATGCCAAGTGAACAGGCACATTAAAGAATCTCTCTGTACACTGTAGAGATAAGGCTGAAAATTATTGGAGGGGTTCTTCAGGCAAGACAGCCTGTATCAGTCAAGCTGTATAGTGCTAAACATTAGAGCTTGTGGTTGTAGGCCACTGAGAAGCAGCTCTCAGCTATGACTGAGTGTAACTTTGTGAGTTTAATGCAGGGATGTTGCTGAAAAAGAGCAAGCGTGTTCACTCAACCTTTTCTGGGTCAATAACACTAAAAAAGCCACCGGTCTCCCTCCTCTCATCTCAATCAAAGCTATTGCATTAGTAATTTAGAGCGGGTGTAAAAAGAAAATAACTTGCCTCATTTAAATGCTAATTTGTCTTCAGCTGAAGATTCAGTGCAATGGCAACAGGTTGGCAGAATATGGAATATATTGTGTGAGAGCTTGTAGATCAGACACAAAGAGAGTTTTCCCACCACGTTGCCTCATAAAAATCTTTTATTTCCTCGTGCATCTTTTGTGGCCCAGCAGTGCTGCATAAATACACAGGAACCAGTGGTCTGCGCTACCACCATGACTGAAAATCATTACTGATGCTTCTTTTTTCACATCACACCTTCTCTGTTGGTGGTGATGGTTTTCTTGTTATAGAGAACCCACTGCATCTAAGGCTGGTTCCAGCACAAGTTTTGTTTTTTTTTTAAAATTAAGTTATAGAGGTAGATTTTCTTGTAATTATAATCAAGTTTGCTGTAATTCAGTTGGCACATCAGTTATTAACAAATCAGAGCGTCAGTGGTTCAGCAGGTCATAGACCTGTCCAGGGTGTACCCCACCTCATGCCCTGTGATAGCTGGGATAGGCTCTACCCACCCGCCCCCAATTGGAACTGTGCCAATTGAGCCTACATTTTTGGAAATTAGATCTTCTTCATGTCAAAATGTTGATTTATTTAGTTATATAATATATTTGAGTATTTCTTTCAATGTGGTTTGTTTCAATTATACATTTCATATAGATTATAAGTGCAGTTTTTGGAAATCATATGTACTTTATCTTCCAAAGAATTAATCATGCCAAATAGACTCATTTCTTCTTGGTTAGAAACGTTTCCGTACTCATCCAAGCAGCTTCTATATACTTTATTGTTTCTACTTTGGGTCATTGTCTTTTTGATTAAAATTTTAATGTCCTCCCTTTCTTCCACCCCTATGAACTGCCTTCTTCGCTACATACCTCCTCGGTTTTTCCATTCTCTCTTTTATTCCTATATTGTTTTCCCACACATACACACATGATTTTTCTAACACTGCCACTCTTCCAGTCTCCCACGCGCTTCCTTTCTTTTTATTTTCTTCTATCTCTCCTTCCTTGCACCACTCTCTTTCAGCATCTACCTGAATCTTTAACCTCTTTCAATCTGTCTCTCTGTGTCATCCTCTGTCACTATTTCCCTCTCTCTGTCACTCACCGTCTGTCTCGCTCTATTTTTTCATTCTCTCTCTGTCTGTCTGCAGCCCCCCTCGCTCTGTCTCTGTGTGACTGAGGAGCGAAGAAGTTAGTTGAGTGCCCTTCTGCTGTTCTTCAAGGTTAACTACACACACACGCACACACACTCACACACACACTGACCTCTTGGTGAACATCATTTAATTTGCTCTTATGCAAGCATTTGACATGCCTGGCTTCATGAGTGTGAAGCATCTATTTTCACATAATTGCCTTTTGTGTGAGGATCTGCACGTGTGTTTCCATGTTTGCATATATCTGTGTGTGTGTGTGTGAAGGTATGTGCGGCTTACTCATTTAAACTGAACTGGATAAATTTCCATTACGCAGGGTTGACAAGGCAATGGCCCAATATTTAATTGGTGGGGACGGCCTGTGACACAAGGTCATTGGCTGATAATATGTCAATTATCTGTCACACAGCGGAGCTACAAAGAGAGAAAGTAGAGGAGAGAAACGCAGAGGATGGACATAACCTCGTTTGACTTGTCAGCTATCCATTCCAGCAGTTATCCCAGAGAAGAAACACACACACACAAACACACACCCACACAAGCAAAGTTACCTCGAGGTACAACAAGAATTCTTCAAAGCACCAGTAAACTCTCTTTCTTAAGCTCGCCTCCCTCTGTGTTTTCCACATGCACTCAGGTTCAGAAGGTTGTTTAATATGCTGGGGTGATGCACTATGATGTGAGTTTTAATTTCATGGCTACCTTTTAACTTAGCTTCAATTAATATGAACCAAAATCATTTAATCATTTTCATACAAAACCCTTATACAGTTTTTTTCTCCTACTGTGTCTTATCAACTCTTTTTGTTTAACATTTCTTTATATAAAAAAATAAATAAAAAATTAAAATACAATTTGAAACCAAGACCTCAATCTTGACTATTAACTCTTATTTGGTTTTGTTCCCTAGAGCTAGATCTAGAGGGACAATTCTGTCCAGAAGAATCTCCATATCTATTGGGTGTGAGGATAGTTTAACACCTTGACAAGAGCCTTAATCATAGACTCTCAACCTCAAGGTTGATGTCTGCAGGGACAGCATAGCTGTCAAGCCATCTTCATCGTTTTGATAATGACAGCTTTGCTTGCAGCGCAGAATTCAACTAGGCCTTTTCCACCTTCCCAAGCATCAAGAAGTGACATATTTCAAACAAATCCATTGACTTTAAATAACAGTAAACCACACAGTCTAGATCCAAGAGAGGCAATAGGAAATATATAAGAAACTATAAAGGAAACTTAAACTGCTATTTTAATTTTTTTTACAACACTAAGATGAAAGAGCAAATGCTAATTTCTTTTTTCCCAATGAAATAGAGCATAGAATGCTCTTTAACTGCTCATATACCATATAACTTTCATTCTCTCATCGGTCCATGTAACATTTTTCTACTTTTCTTTTATAATATGCAGAGAAAATATTTTACAAATGGGGCACACTATACATGCAATATACAAGTTGGCAGGGTGGAATAAACAAAGCGGAATAAACAAAGCTAATTCCGAGATTCCAAAACCAAGCGTTGATCCAGTTAATTTTACAGTCGTTTAAAATTGATTAGAATGTTTCATTATCAGATAGATTGATGAAATGTAACAGGTGGCAAAACATCAGTTCAGCACCTGTCAAAACCAAAAGAAAAAACGGATTCTACTAAAAAATTGCTTTCCTTCACATTTGTGCACATCTGATATGTGTTAGCTTGAATGTTCTCTAATACCAACTGTATAAGATACAGTATATGTGCTAATTAAACTGCACACTAAAATACAAAATTTCTCTTTCTCTGCCTTTGTTTGATGATGCTTCTGCTCTGTCACTCCATGATGCCACCAGTCAGATGTGACTTCAACACTTTCACAGGCCGCTAGCCTCCACACTGTGTCTATGTGTGCTTGAGTAAAGCTTTGATGATTTATGCATTTTTCTGTCCTCCTGTTCTCCCCTTTACCTCCTTCCCCATCTCCTCACCTGTCTCATTCGCAGCCTGTCTCCTCTCACTCTTTTACTCATCACCTTGTTTCTCCACATCTCACCCTACATTTTGTCCTTCCTCTTGTTGTCTCTCTCGCTCTCCCAATCTGTTCATCTCCAAATGTTTGTCAATTTGGATGCAGTGCCTCTCGTCGCTGTGGCAATGCCGAGATGGGTGGATCATGGAGGGAAGGTGCGCTGGAGGGCCGAAGGGACAGATGCATTGAGCGAAAGATAGCGGAAGAGAGATGGAGAGACATCTGATGTTCTCTTGCTGGGGCAGCCATGAGTGTAGTTACAATCTGTAAACACACACACAACAACACACATATACACATGCACAGTTGGGAAATGAACACAGGGGAAATCTGTACCCTCTCAAACAGAGAAAATTAACACAACAGGAAATTGGTTTCTGCTTTCTGTGCAAATGTGACAGTATATCCCTCGATAAATGATATAAAAATGATATTTGTAAGTTGTTTAGCTACAAAGAAGAATGGGTGGATGGTCAGACTTTAGGAGGCAAGGCAGCCTCCATTTAAATACATCAATCGACCTGTAGATATGGACATCAATTAATTCCTGATTCTGAACACTTCTCCAGATGGTTTTTCAGCTAGACAAAGAACGATCTTTTAATATGGAGGCACAGAAGGAAGTTTTAAAGCATAAATATACATGCACTGTACACTCCCCACAGTTCAACCATAGAAAGCATATTAAAAATCTGCAAAGTTGACCTTTAAGGCTTTGTGAGTAAGTCAATACTTGGGTAGGTTCTTGACCAGGTCATGAAAAGGATGAGCAATGTCTAATCTCACTTGATATTGGACCAAATCTTGTAGTAGTTATGCTTTAGAAACTAATATGTAATCTAATATGTAATACACACTTAACTATCCCAACACTGGTGGTATTAGTGAGCTGTGGAGATAAATCTACCTTTGAACAGACCCCGGGTGGCTCTTTCCCCT